>NW_020270469.1:5065358-5129823 GCF_002803265.2 Melanaphis sacchari | reverse complement strand
TTATTTAATAATAAAGTATGTAATATGTGTTAATGTATTAAAATCAAAGCAAAATATGTAGTAAAATAAAATTTATAAATACGTAATTAATTTTTTTTTTCCACTTCGCCTATAAGATTCATTCGGTTATAAGACTCACTTTGTGCTGGTCCCAAAGTGAGTCTTATAAGCGGCGTCTACTGTATTTAAATTGTTTATGAATTTAAAATATCTCACCCCCAAATAAGGGTATTTCAGATTAAGTATGGTTATTTCTACAGTTTTTTACATCGTAGCAGAGTGGCGCAGTGGAAGCGTGCTGGGCCCATAACCCAGAGGTCCGTGGATCGAAACCACGCTCTGCTAGACTTACTTTTTGCTTTTTTTTATCTTACTAAATAGTATTTAAAGTTTCAACCAATACGTATTGTTTATAGAATTTAAAGATATTAGAAGTTTATCATGGAAAATATATTGCAAACATACACATGATATAATATTATACAAGTAATAAAAAGTTTTCTGCTTTAAATTATGTAATAAAATATAATGCCACATTGGTTATAAAAAAATTTAAATATTTAAACATTTATAAATTATATAAGACATAATTATCCGGTGATCGCGCTATAAAGATTATCAGTTATCACATTGTAACATTTAGTGTCTATATTGCAGGCAAATAAATTATGTATTTCGATTTAATGCTTATTAGTTATTATTTATTACTATACCGCGGATTTGTTGATCGTATGATATGCTAAGTGAGAATAACATTTGTTTCATGACCTAACGATTTGAAAAATGAAACTTTTTTGTGCATATTTTGACATTTTTCTATTTTAAACGCTTATTTTACAATTTTAATTGCATATTTCATCTTTTAGTGTTTATTTCGATGTTTTTTTTATGTTTTTTTAGACAGTTTTTAAATATATACTATTGTTTATTATAATATAAGAAAATAATATTATATTTTTATAGTTTCAATTAATATTAAAATAAATTAATATGTATACGTCTTGTATACATATTAGGTAATAACGTGCTATGTAACACTTTTTCCGATTTTATTTTTTTTTTAAAAACTTAAAATTTAAGATTTTAATTATTTAAATATGTACAAAAATGATTTAATTTAATATTGTAATTTTATTTATAAGGACTAGATAATAAAAACATGTGCAAATATAATATTTTAATTTTTTTAAACATGTACAAAAATGATTATGTTTAAAGTTGGAAGAACGTGCTACGTGCAGTCCAAATAATATTTAAATGAAATATATAAGTTATTTTGTTTTTACTTGATACTGAACATTTTTCAAATTGTTACATAGCACGTTATTCCCGCCGACCCTTCAATTATCGGGGAAATAAAACACGTATACCAAGATAAGAAAATATCGATTACGGTTATGATTGAACATTAACATTATTTCACTATTATTTAATAATAATTATTTTTTTGTTACCTAATTTTTTTTATGCATATTTTTATTTTTCAAGCATATTTTAACATTTTAGTGCATAATATATTATAAATTAATGTATATTTAAAAAATTTTTAGCGTATATTTGATTGGGTTTTTCGCACTCTACAAATATTAGGTACATATTATTATATATGTAGGTATTCACATTGATTATTTTAACAGTATCTAAATATTCACTAAAACCATAAACAATATCTGAAATATTTTTTCATACAATAATTTAAGTTTATAACAGAAAAAAAAATGAATTGTTTTATTAATTCATAATTTTATAATTTTTTTTTTTTTTAAATTACAAATTTAATTTCATATTTAAAGTAGAATAACTTGTTGAGAATTTTGATAGATATATTATATTGTAATTCGAATTTAACCGTGTAGTTAATTAATTACGTACTTTTAAGTACTTACCTATTTTACCTATTCAATGTTTTGACGGTTAATAATGAGTCATCAATTTTTTTTTATATGTCCCGTGCCATTTAAACTTTAAAAATTATAAATTGATAACGACAAAAAAATGAATATTATTTGAAAAGATGCAGTTTTGTAATGAATTTTATGAATTCAAATCATAGAACGTTAAGGCTTTTAATGGGGTGTATAATATACTGACTATAATTAATATCCGCTATTCGACAGTTAAAAATTTGGCATTTTAAAATCTAATCGGAAGTTTTAAGATTTTATCACCCCGTGTCTTTTTAAGTCTGTTCCTGCATTTGATTAGTGCAACATCTGATCTTCACGCGAGAGCTATTAGAGTAAATTCATAACGTGCGTGATCATAATAATGTGTTATCGTTATATAGCTTGTCGATTATCTAACTAACAACCACTAAACAGTTGTTTTGACGAAAATATTCTCAAAACATTGACATTTGATAAAAAAAAATTGCGACTTAACGAACGTGATTTTAAATCTAAATTTATAATAATATACTATTATCATTACTTAAAAATTATCGTATATTATATGATTTATATGGGTGTTGTCGTATACCCGCTTTTCAATTTTATACCCATCTCTATCGACACTTGAGTCACCCTCAGGGTCACTACTCACCAAAGGACCATAATAATTAAAATTTTACAGTTGGTTCTTAAAAGTCGATATGTTTAGACTTTCAATCCTCAATGACCATAAATTAACCGGTTTAAGATCGGATTTAAGGAGTATGACCGAATTACGTGGCTACTCAAACAAAATATACACTTTACCGGTCGGAAACACAATTTATTCAACAATTAACAAAATCACTATTAACAAAACTCTTACGAATTTACGATTGTCTTTTCGTCGTCCTTCCGTTTTCAACGAATTTCTCGATGACTACTGATTGACCCCACCGTCCCCACCACTGTTGTACCTATACTTGTATGGCAGTGTTATATAAGATATGATTTTTATTTACCTCAGCACATTCGCTTCATAGGCCTGACCTACTTTTATAATAATATCTTATTTGGTAAAATTATTCTTACCTATAATATAAAAAATAAATAAAACAATATAAATAAAATTGACTACTGTCTACATTATACGACAGTGTATTTGTTTAAACAACCTCAAATAACCTCTCCTGTTGTTACAATTTATTTTGTAATTTTTGAACAATTTTAATTGTTCATAAAAAGAATGGCTAGGCTTATATCCATTATTCAACGCGACGAATTAAGCGTGCTGCAGTACTCTAGCCACTATGATGTGAGCAAGTAGTAAGTACAAAATGAACAATAACTACATTGGCGTAAATCGGACTCAAAATTCAAAAGGGCCTTGGCCCTCTCTATGATGTATAATTTCATTTTAATACCATGTAATTTAATATATCGGTAATTTTTATTATAATAAATAAATAATAATAATAATAATAATAATATTATGTTGGTAGGTTTTCGTTGATTTTAATTTAAACGTTTTATAAACAATTTATGATTTATTATAACTTATAAGTAATTATTAGTTAATAGTTATAAAAACGGTTTGCTGTGCCGAATGCTGTTGTGTTTGGACAAAATGCATCCTTGTCCGAATATATATATAAACGTACACGAGCAACGAACGTGTGCGGTATGCAGGGGTACGTACAATTATACCGTGCCCTTCAACTATAAAAATATAATATAAAAAATAAAATTGTGTAAATGAAGTGAATAGAATGTCTTGCTCTTTTAGTTCTTGAAACATTTTGAGTACAAGCCCTATATAAGGCGGTTAAAACGCAACTGGTGTAGATATGTTAATATAATTTAAAAATATATATATATTGTATATGTGTTTAAATTAATGTATAATCTTAATTAAAAGTGTCATCGCTGGGTGGCTGTTTTTATCAAGCTCATTCAGGTATTATATTGTAACTTAGCTAATACTCTTATTGTACCTTTAGGCCTTAAGGTACAGATTGTGTATGTAATAATAAAGGAAAAAAAAGCCCTATATATTTGAGAACCCTACTAAAGTATTATGACTATTATGAGATGAGTCATGACAATAAACATCGATTATCGGGATGTATTAAAATATGTTATCAATTATCACTATCACTCAGACACTCAGTATACAGTACAGTATACCCGTTGGCACAACAGCGGTTTTCGATATAACGGGGCGTTTCTACTAGAATGAGACAAACGCAGTTGTGATGAATAGTGAATACTGAGCACAAGTATCCGGAGTAATAGTTTAATATATATCTTATATTATAATTATTTTATAAATGATAAAATTATTTAAAATTATTAATTATGCCGAGATTGTTGGCCGATATTATTAAAATTAAAATTAAATATAATAGTATAAGTGTATACAATTGAAGTGGACATAACTGTACAGTAAAGTGCATGCAATAAATAGCTTATAAATAGTTAACAGATTATGAGTGACTTGTCTTAAATATTGTAATCGTATCATAGCCGCGAAACATTTGACGAAGAGGCAAGTCTATCCGTTTGGATTAAAAGGTACCTTAAATAGTTATTTATAAATATCTACAATACAATTAGTATTTAATAATTACTATTATTAACTTTCATTCGATTTTAGCAACAATTATTAATATTAAATATTGAGAAGTATAACATTTTAAGACTAAAACTTCGAATGTTCAATGCATATCAAATTCTTATCATTCTTATCTATAATATATATATTTACTATCTATCTTACCATATAACACATTCAAGGTTGATCATAAAATAAATAAATTAATTCACTTTGCGCATAATATATTATTATTATTTATTTGTATCATATTATATACTGCTAATATTATTAACAAAAACAGTATGAGGAAAATATAAATATAATTATATTTTAATATTTAGTAATAACAATGTGCTGTAAGGTCCAGTTCTCAGTGTGTCCAAACAAAGATACAAAAAATTATAGAACTGAATTGTAGGTTGGATGGTTTGATATAACAGTATTATTAATATTTATACCACAAAAATTGTTTTAATTAATCAACATTTTAAACACTACGTATTATTTTGTATAATTTTATTTTAGTTGTTAACGTAGCTATAATGTAACATTCATAAGAATAGTTAGGGCTTGGATCTTAGCTCCCCCCCCTCAAAATGTAGACGAAGTCCTTCACGAGTCGATAAATTTAAATTTTTATCATAATTAAATTGTAAAATGTGTAAATTTTTTTCTTTCTGAAATAGTAATAATTGTCTGCGTTTTTCATTTTTTCTACATATATGACCGTAAAAAGTATCTTACAACTACTTAAACCGGTATTTAGCACTTGAAAAGGCAGGTACTGTCAGACTATTTGTAATGATAATTCATAGAAATTCAAAAAAAAAAACAATTTTATTTTATAATACTTATATTATTCCAAAGAATTTAATTTTATTAGAATTTGATTTTTATAATCTAGGTACGAAGTAGCTGATAGGAACTCGTATACCTATAACTTATAAGGCTACAATATACAAAATATAATATAATAACAGTTTATAAATATAATAGATTTACATAAATACTTATACATGAACACATATCATAATTATATAATAATAATTTAATAAGTAATAACTAAATAGTAGGTACCTGGTATCTACAATAACAAACCGTCTTTGTCTTTTTCTAATCACATTATTATTTTACTAGGTAGATTTATCATTAGTTAAAAATTTAAATAAATTTAAATTAAGTTTATTATATTATGTCATATTACTATCTGATATATCATCTATTATAAATAGGGTGATTTTTTTTTTTATTATAGAACACTTATTATTCAAAAAGTATTTAAATTAATAAAAATATATATTTTTAAAGTATTAGTTTTTTGTAATGAGTATCCTTTGATAATAGAATTATTTAGCATACGATAAACAATATACATTTACTTAATTTTTTTATACATATATAATTTATGAATCTCAGAGAAAATATTGATATTCAATTTATTATACTTAGGTATACGTAATATACGTATAGTATTCGTAAATAAAATTTAACAATATGAGAGTAGCTATAATCGGAGCAGGAGTTGCTGGCTTGGCTTCTGCTAGAAGATGTTTAGAAAATGATTTTGAACCCATAGTTTATGAAAGGTCGAAAATAGTGGGTGGAACTTGGGTATATGAAGAACGAACCGGACTTGATGAATTTGGTTTGCCAATCCACACAAGCATGTATAAAAATCTAATGTATGTATTTATTATTATTTCGTATGTGTATTAATTTATGTGTATAAATCAATTACAATGATTTAATTATACCAATAAAATTTTTAGGACAAATTTGCCAAAAGAATTAATGGATTTTCCAAACTTTCCTTATAAGGGTTTAGACGATGTATCATATTTAAAATGGTGGCAAGTTCAAGAATATATTGAAAAATTTACTGAACATTTTGGGCTTAATAAGCACATTCAAGTGAGAATACTTTATTTGTGTTCAATAAATTTGAGGAAGAGGGTACACAAGTAGGATAGTTTACTTAAATTCTTACATAAAATTGCTTGTCTAGAGTATAGAAGTGTTTAAAGTTTAAAGTGAATCTGAAAAATATTATATTATCTTATAATTATCTACCAAGAGATTTTATGCTTTAGCACATATATTTTATAGCGAAATGTTTTTTTTCTTTTTAATGGCTTACATCGTGATATTTATTATTTCTCGTAGTTTTGTACTTTGGTGACTGCAATTGAAAGATTAACAAACAACTGGCAGGTAACAGTGGAAGACTTGAAAACAAAAACATTAAAAACTGAATACTTTGATGCAGTAATGGTATGTAATGGACACAACGCTATGCCTTTTACTCCAGATATTCCAGGGAAAGATGATTTTGAAGGTGTCCAGATACATAGTCATGATTATAGGATACCTGAACATTTTACAAATATGAATGTTCTTATAATTGGTAGTGGTCCTTCTGGTATTGACATTTGCTTGGATGTATCCAAAGTTGCAAATCAGGTAAATGTTAATTACTTTGTATTGAATAAATTATTTATGTTAAGTACCTAGTTACATTAAATTTAAAAATAAATCAAACTTACTAAATATGATTTCTAAAGAATTGAAAAATATGGTACATTATAAGATTAAATGTCATTCCTATAATTTATTATATAGGTAAATACACGCATATTTAGATTTTAATTTAGTATATATTTCATTATATTAGTTCCTATAGCTTCAGATTTATAACCAATATACGTAATTTCCTAAATATTATTAATGAACATAATTATCATTATTTACATGATTGTAAATTTGTTACTGGATATTTTTCACGGTAAAGCTAATATTTAATTATATACCAAGTGTAGCCAAGGTTTATTTTTTGTTAGAATTTAAAAATAAAAAATTGTTTGGAAAAGTTATTTTTAAACAAAAGATTTGTAGGTAGGCCCGGGGTAATACAAGGCCTATCTGCTAGTTACGTTTAAACTTCAAATAAAGTTGTATAATTTCAGAAATGTGTATTGTATTGAAATTTTTATATTGAATAAATAAAGTTATTAGTATATTAATTAATAGTCAGATAACATTGAATAATATTAACATAATTATATTTTATAATGATAAAATTATATTCCTATATAAGATGTAATATACTCTAATACTATAGCTATACATATACAATTTTAATAATGATATGCGAAGACGTGAAATAGTGTCAATAGAAATACCTTTTATATCGAGTTTCATAATTTTGTAAATATTTTATATCATCAAGATTTTTTTAATAGATTATATTATTATGTGTCTATACAAAAAACAAAAACAAATTGTAGAATTAAAATATTTTTTTATAAATCATTGATAAGATTAAAGATTAATTAAAACTTAATTTACCCGTAAACCGTCCATCTTAAATTAAATTATAATTTTTAAGTACTAAATGTATGTCTACGTGGCTTTATTAACTTTATAATATTTTATAAGATAATGTTGATTTTATGATGATGTGTGATTTTTTCCTCAAATTTTTCGTTTATAGGTTTATTTTAGTCATCACAAACCTGAATTAATTGAGAAAGAATTTTCAAAAAATGTCATACATTTTCCAGACGTTGAATTATTTTCTAAAAAGTCTGTTTATTTTAAGGACAAAACTAAGCAGACGTTAGATGCTGTAATTTATTGCACAGGTAAATGCATTACTGCATTAGAAATATTATTTTTTAAAGAACTGCTGTCTATTATATTAAATACATGTACGAATGTTTAATGGATTAAAAAAAAAAAAACAATATCCAATCATAATTTATTATAACTTAAGAATATTCAAAATTTACGTAGGTCTACTTATATAAATCAAAAATTGTAGTTGCTTAAAAAAATAAAAATATACAAAATTATTTAGATATTGTCTGATTTTTTTAGGATACAAAATTACATTACCATTTTTAAAACCTAGTTGCGGAATTAAAGTTTTGAACGACAAATTGATTACTCCGCTTCATAAAAATATCATCAATATAAATAATCCTACTATGGGTTTTATTGGATATTTGAATATGACTTTTGTGTTCCGGGTATTTGATTTACAGGTACCTATATTTTAAATTATATCATAATTATTTATATATTAGGTATATCGTATATATACATTTATATTTATTTATTCTGGATAATATAGTTTAATGATGTAAGTATAAAAAATCGGCCCAGATGCTGAAAATTGTATATATTTCAAAAATGCATTGCAAAAACTAAAAAATCTAGATCAAATAACAGAAAGATCGTGATTGTTGGACACTTATTGCTTTTCTTATTTTATTAGTGTAGGATATTGTTATGATGCGTTAAATCAATACGAAACCATTCAGAAATGAATTTTAAGCTCAGTTAAAATCAACTTGAAAATATTTTGGTGAGAAAATATGTTATTTTAAGACGTAATTACTATCAGTTATAATTATTAATGTGTATTGTGTAATGAATAGTAAAAATTAATATTAAATAATTCGTTGTGAATATAACTATATTACTATAGACTATAGAGAATCCTAGTCAAGACGATGACCAGTTAACATAATATCATTTTTGAACAAAACCTCTATCAGATAACTAACAGGTCATAATTTATTTTGGATCGCATTGTACTCTGGGCTTATTTTATAATGTTCATGCTTTTATGAGTTGCGTGTAAAATAATATTTATTTTGACTACCTATATACCTATATTAAATAACCATTTTCAATAATTTTATAGAAACTTGTTAATATTTATTTCTAATTTCTATTAATATTATAGATAGATAATTACATCAATAAATAATATAAATATAATTATAGTATTTATAATTAAAAAAATTAAAAAATTTTTTTTTTAGGTTCGATATTATTTGGAATTTCTTCGTAAAAATTGTTTATCCAGGTTGGATTATATGGCGACGATGATGACTCCGGTCAACACACACTATTTAGGCATCAAATTGTTAAGTTACTGCAAATCGTTAATATCAGATAAAATTAAAGTCGAACCAATTCCATCAATATTTTTTGAAATTTACATGGCATGTCATGAACATAAAATAAAGTATTACAGGTCATATCATTCATCGGTCATTAGAATCATCAACAATAATAATTTTGTAATTGAATTCAATGTAGAAAATGCAAAAAATAAATAAAGTACGAACGTAAATATTTATATTTAATAGGTAATTATAATTATTGAAATTGTGTGTAAAAAAAAAAAACAAAAAAATGTTTTATGAATGAGCTTATTATTTTATCATCGTTGAATTAATGTAGTATTATATTTTGTATAATAATTGTTGACACAATCGATAATATAATATATACATTAAATATTTATAACAAATGTATAATTCTAAGATAAATTGTTAAATCATTTTAATATAAGATATTTTTATTAAAATACTTGTTTATTTTGTAATTATGAATAAAGAAAGATTTTTTTCTAATAAATAAGAATCTGAAAATATAAAAAATTTAACAGAATCTTTTCTGATGATAAATTTAAAAACTAACCTGGAGCATTATATAGCTTTCACGTCTTTGTACAATCATGAATTATACGACTGATTTTAAGGAATAAAAATTAATTTGTGAGATATATCTTCGTATTATCAACTTAGTTACTACGATGATAAATAAACATGTCAATTTTCTTTAAATTATTTATATTTAGCCTCAAACCATATTTTTAAATAATAATTGGCATTATAGAAAAAAAAAACTGGGTATTTAATTTACATAATCAAACCATATTTTTAAATAATAATTGGCATTATAGAAAAAAAACTGAGTATTTAATTTACATAATATTATTATTTATTTCTAAATACTTATATTTAAATTTAATAAGTTTATATTTTAATAATTTGTAATTTATTATTGAAGTATTATTATACAAAGAAAATAGATAACTTTTTTTTGTCGCCTTAAAATTTACTTTGAACATAGGTACGAATATTTATTTATATGAATCTAAGTTTGAATTACACTATTTTGGTTTTACCCAAGATAATAAATAATATGAGATTGATGTTTAAGCGTAGTTGCGTTGTGGCAAACTTTTATTTGATTTACCTTATGTTTTCATGTCGATTTGCCACAGTTTTCACTTATGAGTGTGTGCGCGTCCCGCTGAGCTATCGATGGGAATGATGCGATGCATTGTATTATACTATATTACTACATTCATTACACACTTATCTTCTAAAGGCCAAAATGATTCTTTTTATAATTCCTTACCAGAATTATCATATTTTATTCTGTAGCATAGGCGATGAAATCCCAATGTTTATCAAATCAATAACGTGTTTATTTTATACATCCTGCAATTAAAATATATTTTGATACTATTCGTGTTACAGCGTCATAATAATGTAGTCATATTCAGAGCTGCGTAATCTGCAGCATAAAAAAAAAAAAAATTGTAGGTGTACCGTATAAGTATATTTTACACAATAAAGACGATATGCGTACCGCCGTTACCGCCGTCCTGTGTGTAGCAATAATATTCGGGTTACCACCCGCCGCTGTTGCAGCACCCGCGACGATCGCAATCGACGAATCGTCGTCGATCGCTGGCCCGATATTTCGGACTCAGCCGGCGTCACAATCTGGACCTCGTCACTCTGACAACCCGACTACGATCATTGAAACATTTGAAACTGATTGCGATGCGACGAACCTCCCGCAGGAAAAGATACAGCCCGCAAGTACGAACGAGACAACAACTGACACCGCGTCATACGCCCAGTGAGTTGAGATCATACAATATTAGTTATAAACAACAGAACGTTAATCTTATATTGTTATTATTATTAATGATAAATATATTTAATACGAATATGCATAATCAATGGTATAACAATTAATAATATTCCTGTGGCTTTAGGAGAAGTACAGGATACATTAAAATTTAAACTTCATAGCGTTGTATTTCGGTAAAGAACGATTCAGCAAAGTTTCGGAATCGTGTAGTTTTCAATATGACCATTTACGCTTACGGTTCCACATCAATTTCAATATTGTTTTATATTTACCGAAAGCCGCGAACAACACTCGAGTTATAACCTATCCGTGTATACCCTATTTATTTATGATACCTATTTTATGCATTTTATTCTTTACTTACTCCTACAGGGTTAAACTAAACTTGTAAAATTTATCAGAATATCAATATAACACCACTCCAAACATCTGTTCTATTTGTATCTCTACAGAGGCTAAGAGGCGTTATTACAGTTAAGTTCCGGTCCACACTACTTTAAACTACTCACTATCCATATTTTATAATATACCTTGAAAAATGGATTATAATTTTCTGGGCAGATCTTCCGTTTTTGACCGTACGTCTAGATACGACTGTGGGATGTGTTAGAAGTACGGATTAGGTATCCACCCGTCGTTAAAAACAATGTGTTTCGTTGAAAAATCTAGATCCTGTATCCACTTGTAAATCGTGATATATTCACATCAATGTGTATCGTTCTTATTTTTAACTTATCCATTTTAGTGTGGGCTAGCTCTGAATATTTACATAACATTAGCGCGTATCATGGCGTCATGATGGCTTACATCCGATCGGACACCAATATACTGTTCGCAATGGTGCAGGGGGAGAAAATGCACATTTTGATTGTCCACAAATTATACCACTGGTAATTGGTATCCTGCAATTCGTCGAATCTATTTATCAAAATATAATAACTGGTTATACTATATGAGTGGGTTTAAATTGCGTAGCGTAATATACTTGCAATACTAACATGTCGACGAACAATAATAATTATTAACTTATAAATGAATTATAATCAATAAATGTATTTTTTTAACAATAATTACAGTTATAACGACGAAGATTGCGAAGACGTTGAAAATGATTACATTCTGTTCTTATCTTGGATACCGATAATTTTTTTACTTATGTTAGTTTTGTTGTTGTGTTTGAATCTTCAATATTTTTGTAAATCAAGAATGAAAAAAGACTCTGTGGAAACAATGTGTTTACAATCGAGCAACTCTCGATAAAATATTATACAATAGTTTAAAAAAAAATTTTTGTGAAAATTGACAACAGTGTGTTTAGTAAAAATTAACCCATTAAATTCTCCGATAAAACGTAAACGATATTATACTCGCCGAATAAAATAATTGTAACGCGAAACGATTGGCTGTCAACGTTTTCCGGAACAACGTCACGGATTATTTTTACCGCTGCAGTTTCGTTTTAAAAATAATTTAATTATTTATCTTAATATTATTTGTAAATATTTTTTTTTTACGATTAAATGAATGGACATTTTTCACATTTAATACGATTTACTATCATAATATTAGACGAATTAAAATATCAGTCCAGACAAAATATGCGCAGTTTTTAACTTGGGTGATGGCTGAATGGTGCAAGGAGAAAGAGAATGAGTACCTCAAATAAATGTTCATATATTTTAGCGTATTCTTATCTATTTTTTCGAATTGCAGGGATACATAGGACAGTACCTATTTTATTAAGGATTACTTTACAAAATTACCATTAATATTTTAGTATAAAAAGACGGATAGGTAAGTAACCACGGTTTTAGTTAGATCTATAACCTTTAACTAAAAATTTAATGATTGAATTATAAACGATGAAAAGACTACCAAGAGTATTAATGAAAAATGTTTGTTTACTATGTTAAATACTTAAATGTATTTTGTTGATTCCATTGTTGGGATAAGCATCTCTTGCGGTGTTTGCAGCTTAGTCTTCATATGTTTCTTGTTATCATTAAAATTTGGGACCAATTTTGGACAAAAAATATATATAGGTACGTAATATTGTATGTAGGCGTATATAATATAATTGATTTTAAATACTATTTATAATCAATGATGATAATATTTTTGGAAGAATAATAAAAGGTGTGTGTGTGTGAAGAAATGGGTAGAAGCACTCCACAACTTATAAGGTAAGTAAATTAATTAATTAGAGATTCATATTTTTCATATCATTAGAATACTTCTTTCTATTATTTATTTTCCAAGTTAAGCACTGAATGAGTGGGGGTAAATGTCTTCGAATGTTATGTGTTTGAAGGTCATGTTTTCGAATGACAAGTGTTAGAAAAGTTATTTGTTCGAATAGATATATGTTCAAAAAGTCGTATGAACGAAATAATTTATAGAATATTATGAGTTGTATCATACGAGCACATGAGTTGGGACTGGCCTATTTGCGTTATTCAGGAGACACCACTTTGATGTTTGTTAGAATATCTCCCAAAAATTGTGTTTTTTGTTACGTTAAGGTATATATTAGATTAATTTAAAAAAATAAAAATATTATTGGTGTACCAGCTAAGATCGCACGGGTAATTGTTCAACGTCTAGTCTGGTGACTTCGATATACCCAAATATCACACCGTCGTGGCCGTTGAGACTTACCAGGCGAAGAGGGGTAATTGAACTTCAACTAATCTTCCGATTTTTCAATATAGGGGATATAGGCGATATTCGCATTGTGGAGGGGGGGCGTTGACGAAATTTAATTTTTATTAATTTTCAAAGTATTAGATAACTATTTTTAATTAAAATAGATAACTTTCGTACATACGATTTTTCGAACATATTATCTATTCGAACAAATAATTTTTCGATTACATTACTATTTGAACAAATAACTTTTCTAACACTTATTATTTGAAAATATGACTTACAAACAGTACGAACACATGACATTCGAAAACATGATCCGTTCCGGCACTGAATATACCTAGAAATACTGTATAGGGATACTTAATTTAGATATATTTAATATTCAATTTGAAAATATTTTAATAAAATTCTACTAAATATCGTATTATTTTCGAATATATTTTATTCAGTCATTATTATACACTGAGTAGAGCTTATCTACTATTTACGTATAGTTACATTATACATTTTAGTAATTGTTAAAGAGTTATATTATGTTTATTATATTTTAGTTTCATTTAATACAAACATAAATATGTTTTCAAATTATATGCATAATTAATATTTAATAGTATAATTTATAAATTTATAACATAATTATTAATAAATTATTATCATCTCGAATCTTATATTGAAAAAAAATGTATTTATTAAAACTCCTTATAAGAAATTTGTAGGCAAATAAATATACTGTTTGTAGTTATCACTTTATCAGAAAGTGTTTCATGCTCAAGTGATAAATAACGGGAATTATTTTTACAGTTTACTCATAAAAGTTATAATTTTCAACATTAATTATTTCATACTTATTAGTTATTACCTTTTTTATCCGTAGAAAAAACAGTTACATACCTTCCTAATTATTTTTGTTATTTTTTTTATAAATATATTATATTATTATATATTATACATATATATTTTTTTAATTTGTTAGCTTATTAAATATTATACATTAATCTTTATAAACTTATAGGTTTTATTTAATCATAACTTTTATAAAAGTAATATTGTTCAGTATCTATCTTTTTATAAAATATTTAGTGTTTAATAAATTTTTAAATAACATGTCTTCTACAATATCTGGTAAAATAACTGATGATGTAGGGTCAGTCGCTGCTTTGCGTATAGCTCTCCAAACATTGGCAGAACGTTGTGAAAGACTACAATCTCGATTAGACATAGTCGAAAAAGAAAATGTTACTATAAAAAGTCAATGTACATGTCAAACAGCCAATAACAAATCTTCAGAAGTTAATGTTCAAGAATTATCTAGTAAAAAGCTACAGTTGGTTGAATACTTAAAAATAGTTACTAATGAAAATCGTACGTTGTGGACAACATTATCAACGTTAGATAATCCTGCAGTCCAATCAAATGATAAAATCAAGCCGAAAAACTCTTTAGCCATCATAGACAACTATTTGAAATATAATGGTACGAGCAAACAATTTTGTTGATCATTAAAATAATATTTAATTGATACCTATGTAATGATATATGGCTGATCTCATTATTCATTTGGTAAAATAGATAATTTATAGATTTTTAATATTATCTATAAAATTTTTCTTTAGGTATGCATTTCATTTATTCTTATTACCTACAGAGCACTTGAATTATTTCAAATTTGTATTTATTATTTTTTTTTTAGTTTTTGTTGTAGTTTATTAAAATATTTAGTAGAATGATATGGTAAATATAACATATTCATAAATTCACTGTACAATAATAATTGATTGAATTTCTTTCTTTTTGTCTAACAAAAAAAAATACTTTTAATATCAGTAATGATCCTTTAATTCACATATTACTTAGAAATTAGAATACTTAAATGTGCAAAAAAGCTTTTATTAAATCTTAGTCCTTGATAATTATTAATTTTAAATATACTAAATTTATGATTCACACCTCAATATTTATGAGAAATATATATTTTTTTCAACTTTAATTTGTTATATATTAAAAAAAAAAAAATTATTTGAAGTACCTATTAATTTTGTTAATCTTAAGTAAAATAAAAAATTGTCTCATTAAATGAACTTTGACAGTGTCAAGTATAGCTATTAAATAGTTATAATCTTCAATTATCTTTTTTAAATCATTTACAGCAAATAAATAAACAGATATATTTTTTTTTTTTTTATAGATGTTGATTTCAAGATGAATTCTAATTGTATTATGGTATGTTATATATTTCAATAACTATAGTTTAAATTATTAGTGTCAAAGTATATTTTACCAATTGGTTCAATTCTTAAAGTTTTATAACCACAAAAATATTTTATATTACGCCAACTAACATAAAATATATGACAAACTTGGTTTATCAATACTCATAATAATAAAGTTAATATCTTCCCAACCAAGTTATGTTGAACTGACTGGATGGATAGTGTTTGACACTATTTGTATAAGATATTATTTACCAAAATTTTTGCAAACTCATATTTTTTTTTTTAATTTTATTTCACGATATTAAATTATTTATGTGATTTACTATAAAACCTGTTTATAAGAATTATTAAAGAACATTTAAATATTTATTAGGATGTAGATGATGATTTAATAAGTCTTCAGTATAGTTCAGATGATGAATCTTGGCCTATGTTATTGTCTGAACTCAATGCATACAAAGAAAAATTAACTTTAGCTAAACATTTACTTGCCGATCAAAATAATTTAATTTTTAATGTCACTTCAAGATTTAATCTACTAGTTGAGGGTAAGTCATACTAATTTAGCTTAATTTTTATATGATAATGTATATATATTTTAATCAAATACAAATGAATGAATTGGTCATTTATTTTTCTTCTTTTATAGAAGTTAAAGTTATAAAACCATCTGCAGAGTATCGAGATGCAGAAACATTAACAAACTCTACTGATTCTACTACACCTTGTATTTGTGGGGTTCATGCAAAATCAGATAATCATAGAATATGCCCTTTATGTAAATTATACATTGTGGGAGCTGAAGGTGATAAAATGTTTGATAAATTAGTTGAACATGTAAGCAGTCATTTTCCCGATGAAGAACCTGAAACTATAATTGATAGTTTATCTGGACACTATTAAAAATGTTAATAGCTACCATTTATGATTGTTAATATAAAAAAATTCTTATTTTGTAATTTTTTTAAATATAATTATATTCTACTTGATTTAATTAAAATATTGATCAAAGTAAATGAAAATTAATAAATTTATAACACATTTCATACTAAAAAGAAAAACTGGATTAAGCTAATTCTGATGGTTGTACATCTTTTGAATCAGAGTTGCCAATAGTTGTCCTTTGTAATAAATTTCTACAGAACCAAGACGGTTTTTCTCTTTTGAGTTCAATGATTCTTTTTCCCTACAATAAAATAATATGTTAATTATTTAACAATATTGTATAGTCAAATAGTCTTACTTTCCAAAGTTCTTCTACTGGTTGTTTGGGTTTCTCTCCTTTATAAAGAACTACTACTTCCTGTTCAATGGGTTCCAAGCCTAATTCTTTTTCAATGACTTCTTGAAACTCTGTAGTTTCATCCTTAACTCTTTTGTAACAATTGGCTAAAATGTAAAATATACGTTATATTATGGACATAAAAAATAATTTTGAACTTATCACTCACCACACAAATGGCGTCTTTGATAACTATGACCACATTGGTTACAAGTAAGTAAATCTGTACGAGGTAAAAGCATTTTGTAAAAATCATTAATACAACCAAATTTTCGTTTTAGTCTTTTCTCAATTGTACGCCTGTGTTTGGGAACAGCCCATAAAATAGAATCGCCAAATAGTCGTTGAATATTTGTCAGAGCTGGGGTAGATGGTTTGAGCGTTTCCACGGGATTTACTAAAGAAAGAGCTGAAAATAATAGAATAAAATATTATCAATATGCATAACAGACTTGTTTTCAATCAGTAATAACTGTTATAGAAGGAGGTTAAAAGAAAAAATTTAGTTACCTGGTGGAGGCGGATGTCCGAGGATCATGTGGCAAAAGGAGTCGAAATCTGTGTACAGCCGATTTTTAATTCTTCTTAGCGCCAAGAGCCCTTTCATTTTTTATTTTCTTATTAGTGCTGGCTAAACGAAGTCAAAAGTTCGGGTATTTAGATAAATGAGTACGGAATGCAAAATAAACGAGTTGAGTTTTCAGAGAATAGTGTGCAAGATGATTACCAAGATTGAAACTATTATCACAATGCGATCAAGTGTTGATTTCGATTATCAGTAATTCTTATCACTAATTAGCGGCGTTCATCGGCGGCTCTTTTCATATTAATTATTACGAAAATATTAAAAATGAACGTTGTGAAATGTGAAAAAAAAAATTGTAGAGAACCATGAGATATTTTTTATTGTTCACGACTATAATATTAGTGATAAATTTTACAATCGTGATCACTGATCAGCTTTCTAATGTTTTAGCTGTCACACTAATGTTTTGTAGTTCAATTGTGAAGAAAAAGATAGCTCTATAAGTTTGAAGCTTCAAAATATTAAAATACAATTTGTATATAAACATATTGCAATTATTGTATGCATAGACTATAGATTCCTAAGTTTATAAAGGTTTATTGATTTTATTATGGCGTTTATGATAATATGTTAACAAGTTCCTAATATAAAAGTTATTGTACAGTGTAGACGTGTAGTCATAGACCTTATACTAGACTACTAGAGTATAAGGTCTATGCGTGTAGTGTAATTATAAAATAGCGAATCATAAATTAGTATTCAAAAGAAAAATGTAATAAATAATAATATATACAATGCAACTTAGATATATTATGTATAATAAATAATAATATATCACATTTTAATTTTTAATCTATGAGCGAACTGGCTACTAGCGCCCAGCTTTTATCAACGATTTCTAATTTCTATTGAAGAATTCATATTTCTCATCTATTGGTTCTTCAATATCTTTGAATTATCTCAGAATTAAAATTATTTTGGGACAGAAAAAGACAAATTCTATTATTATTGTTTTTTTTTTTTTTCATATTATTTTCACAGAATAAATTAATGATCATGTAACATGTTCATGGCCGTGACTCGTGATAATAGTTCTGTGGACTGTGTTAAGAATTATGAGTGACTATGACTCATTGGTTTTTATCTTTGTCCACAGTGATAGTACTTCTGGCCCGTAGCCCTACTCCGAGTTTCAACAATATTAATAAATTTATTATTATTGTTGTGAGTAATATTATGAATAGTAAGAAATTTGTCATAAATCGGAATTTTGAATTTTCTTGAACCATCTTTTAATTCTTCATTATTGTTTCGTACATTTTTATTTTTTGTTAAAAATTATTATTATTTGGCATTGACGATTGTTGACGATGTTTTCTTCAGACGCCAATTATTCGAAACTCAAGACTAACTTGAGATTGGCGTTAAATCGTCTCAAATTATTGGAAAAAAAGAAAACTGAACTAGCCCAAAAAGCGCGTAAAGAAATTGCCGACATGGTTGCAGCAGGGAAAAGTGAACGTGCCAAAATTAGAGTCGAACATATCATACGCGAAGACTACTTTGTTGAAGCACTTGAAATTGTTGAGATGTTTTGCGATGCTCTGTTATCCAGATTTGGTCTCTTACAACAATCAAAGTAAATTACTTTATCTAAATAAGGTATATTTTTCTGTTTGGGAACTTAATGTATATTGTATATAGACTATAATGAAACCATTTTATGAAATTTTAACAGTAAGAGCTTTTAGTATACAATTAGTTTATTATTATTTATCATTTATATATATATATATATATATATATATATATACAAGTTCTAATATTATTAGAGTAGCTTTTAAACTGCAGTGACCAAATACTTTCACTGCATTCATATATAAAATTGAGTCTTGTCAGTACTTATGATAGTGTTTATATGACATTATAAATTATTTTGTATAAAATATACCTATATCTAGATAGTTTTTTTTATAATTATTTTTATTTTTATGTTTTCAGAATTTTAGATTCTTCTCTTGCAGAATCAGTTTCTAGCTTATTATGGGTGGCTCCTCATATTCAAGCTGATGTCAGTGAAATGAAAGTGATATCTGACCAATTAACTCAAAAATTTGGTAAAAAATATACTGAGGTAATTATAATATATATTAATCATAATTGTATTAGGTATTTAATTAAATGCATGCTGTGTAGATCACCTTTAAATTAGTATTTATTTCAATAGTGGCTAGAACTTATAATTTTTTGTTAATAAAATTCTGACATGAGAGCAGGGCTCTCCTACTAAGATAAATCTAGAATAATTATTTACAATTTTTTCAATATTTATTCTATAGTATGAATTTTTATAATTACAGTGTTAAATTGATTATCCTCTTAGATATTGTTAAATTATTTATAGTAGGTTATATACCATAAAAACATAATTAATGAATAAATAAAAATAATAAAATGTCAATATTATAAATATCCATATGTGTATTAGGTGAATTAGCTTATACTAAACTGATTTTACAATATTCTTATTTTTCAATGTTTACATTTTATTATGATAACATTAAAAAAAAAAATTTTTATTATAATGCTTAAGAGTGTTTTAAGTTTTAATTTACATCAGCTAGGTAAACCCAAGTCTCATCCTATTTTTGTCTTTGTAGATAATGCTTATTGCACTCTGCTTGATATTATACAATTCTTATTGAGGTTAAATTATTGATGGGAGAATAATTTAAAACATATTACATATTATATTCTAAAAATATTTTCTTGATTTTAATTTTACATATTGTATCATATAGCATATTATTATAAGTTAATATTAGTTATGTTTATTTTTTAATGATAAATAATGATTAAATGTCTTATCATGTTTATTTTTTTTTATTCAAATGAAATAAACATTTTTTAATTGATTAGAAATTAACATCTAGTGTTGTTTTATAAAAATGTATTCTTATAAATATATTATTTACAATGAACTATTATTTTTCATTTTATGCCTGCATGCATCTTTTCTATCATAAATTATTAAAGTTAAATTTTCTTAAATTTTTTTTATTATTGTTTTTTTTTTTAAATATTAATTAAAAATGACTATTATTATTTAATACATATTTAGAGTTAAATTATACTTTTTACTCTATTTTATTTCTAATTAAATATCAGTGAGTTGTTAATAACTAGTTTTTATTATATTATGAAATCTGTTTGTAATAATAATAATAATTAATAATCTTGATTTATTTATTGTTTTTATTCTATATTTTAGGCATGCAGATCAGAAAACATGGACACTGTATCTGAAAAACTGAAGCATAAGTTGAGTTTAAGACCACCACCAAAGATACTAGTGGAGAAGTATTTAATTGAAATTTCCAAAAATTATAATGTACCTTATGAACCTGATTTACAAGTAAGATCAAGTACTGATACTATGATTATTACTACATGATCTGATATCCTATAACATTATAAAAATATACTATAACATAAACAACATATTCCAGTTTATAACAAAATGGAAAAGGGTATAACAATATTGAACATAATTACGAAGTAAATTTGATATAACTTGTTATGGTTATTGTATGTAGACTGATACCAATTTAGGTTGTAATTATAGTTTTATATAATATAACTCTTTATACAGGGATAACACGACATGTTAGTTACAAGCTATTACACAGTTAACTAGATAGACGTAGCTGTACATGTAACTATCTAAAGGATTTGGGTGTGGGGGATACATATCATCTGATCTGGGCATCTTAAAATAATATAATGCGCATGAATCCGAGGACGCGTGGATTAAAAGAATTAGACTGTACACATTTCTTGATGAGAAGAGATATGACCAAGAAAAATAGGAAAAGACTTATATAGAAGAGCCTGAGATAGGACTTTTTCAAACATGATTTATAAGAGTTAGAGCGAGCACTTTCTTGTCAGTCTATGTTAGAATTTGGTCATAATATGAACTTGGAAAAATTTTCTATTTAAAAAAACACTTCGAAAAATTGTATAACTTATTTATTTCTCTGTGTCTATTACACAGCTCCTTGTACAGTTGCTTTTACATGACCTGCTATATCATTGATAAATGTTTATTTTGCATTTATAAGTAGTGATAATTATGTGTTTAAGATTTAAAATAGGTTTTTTTTTACTAATTTTCTTTCATGTGCCCATAAATATATCTACTATTTATTTTTGATTTATTTGAATGTTTAAACATTTGATTTTAGGTCATGCAAGAATATGAACAATCTCATAGTGTAGATTCTATACTTTTTGATGGTAAAAATGTAATTAATGAAAATGCCACACGGCCTACAGGGTTTATTGGTTTTCCATCACAACCCATGGCTCCAACTCAGGCTCCACCTATTAGTTATCCAGTAAGTATTATAATTTGTAAATATTATTTTATATTTGACTTAATTTTAAAATGAATTTTAGAATATGCAAACTATGAGTTCAATGTTAGATTCAGTTCCATTGGATTTTGAGATACCATCTTCATTACCTACAGTACCTACTGTAATTGCACCTACTATACCTGCTATACCTACGCCCAAAGTGCAGCCGATTCCAAAACCACCAGCAGCTAATATAGTTAAACCTGTTCCGAAAAACCCAATTTTTCCCAATAAGAACTTGGGTTTTTCAAACTTACCTGACCTCCCTAGTGTACCTACAGATATACCTGTCGGTGATGTTAAAGATAAAGATGATGATGAAGAAACTGATTTTGATGAATTATTAAATCGATTTGAGGATTTAAAAAAGAACAAAAAATAAGTATTTTATATTTTTATTATATTTCATTTATTATTATTAATATGTTATTATTGTTATTCTTAAGTTGTCAAAATTAAGATTAAAAATATATTTTTACTAATAATTTTGGTTATGTCTTACCTTAGTATAGAACACAAAACTTATGATTTGTTTAATGTACTATCCAAGTAAGCCGTTTAATAAATGAGCTGGCTTTTGCGTAATAGTATTAGGGGTCTTTGTAGTAGCATCTGGTTTTTTTCCTCCTAATGTATTTACTAATACATTATTTTTCAGTAATCCATCAATTGTGTTGTATGATAGTAAATTAACTGTTCCTTCTGTTACATCGCCTAATACACCATTTTGTAATAAATCTGGTACTGTTTTTAATATATCAGATATTCCCGGCAAGTTGCAGTATGTTGATTGTAATATGTCTGGGACGCCACCCCACAATCCCATTTCACAAAAACGGAACTTATTTTCAATACGTGAATTCTCATCGAGTACAACATAATCTGATTGTTTTGAAGAAGTGAATGAAGGCCATTCATCACCTAATTTTTTCAATTTTGGTTTTCTGAAATTTTTATTTATTAATATTTTATGTAATGTGTAATTAATTTGATTAAAGTGTTAAATTTAATATTTACCCATTTTTTACAAATTCTGCTACTAATGATGTGAAATTATCTCTCATTTCAATATCTTTTTTATCTTTAAGTTCAGTTCCTGAAATCTGTTTACCTTCAATGGACCTCACATCATACAAATATATTAATTCATCTCCGTGGCCTGGATCTCCTATTTATTCAACCATGCACAATTAAAAAATACAATTATATTTTTTAATTAATTCTTTTCAATAAATTATACCATTATCTTCAACATTATGAGAATTAGTTCCGTCATTTTTGGAGTTTTCTTTATTGGGATTTCCCAATATGTTTGGCAAGAACCATTTTCCTGGAGATTTAATACTTGGTTTGTGTTCAAAACTATAGAAGTATGCATTGCTGCGTTTTGACCATAAATGTGATGTAAAAAAAGCTGGTAAGTTGAATAATGCATCCGTTGTTCCCTTAAAAGTTGAGTATATAATATTTTATTAATTTTATATTATTTTTACTTACTTGCATAACTTTAGTGATTTCTTTGGCCCCAGATTCAAGTCTTGATAATAATTTTAAGTAATCAATGTTCTCAAATAAGTTCTTTAGTGCATTATTTACACTTCCATTTTTGAATAAACCTGTAATTTAACAAATTATCAAGAATTTTAAATAAATTCTAAATAAAATGAAAATCTATTATAACAAGTAAATAAACATATTTTTTTAATTTTGTGTGATGAATACAATTTATTTTTCACTTAATTTTTAATATATCAAAACTTTTTTTTATATGTGTACAATATACATTTTTTTGACTGAGTTCCAAAATAAAATGCAAAGTTTTTGTTAATAAATTTAATAGTAATGGTAAATTAAAATTTTTAATATCTTATGATTAGTAATCATTGATAACAATAATATAGATATAGTATTTGTTAATTCTTACAATATATACCTATTAAAAATTATTTTATTTTATCTAATAAACTTTTTTCATATTTTTCATAATATAATTAAATCATTTTAATAGACAAATATTTTATTTGTTTACCTGTATTAGTGGTCAGAACTTTCTGTGGCAGTACTTTATTAACATAGTCTGGTATTTTGTTTAAATTGTCTAATACTTGATTTCTGAACTTTCCTAAAAATAAACTTAATGAAGTATTGATTTTTTAACGTAAAGTATTAAAATGTATTTAGTAATTACACAAATATGTCTTTCATAAAACAAATTAAATAGGTATCATAATTTGTATATTATTATATTTTTACTTACCTAATATTCCTGATTTAGTTTCTAACTTATTAACACCAGTAAGCATTGGTATTACGGGTAATTTGTGTTTTTTTAATAATCGTAATGGTGTATCTAGAATAAAAAATGGTAAGAATCTGCCATCGTTGTTACCTTCTACAGCTGGACCAACATTAAATAAGCTACCCAATCCAGTTAGGTATCCTTCTTTTCCTAATTTTGTAATCTAAGTAGTAGATAATAAGTAAATTTAAACAATTAAAATTAGAAAAAGAATTCACTAACCTGATATTTATAATCAGAGTTAATAATTGTTTGAATTGATAACATTTGTAAACATCTAATTGTTTCTAATGAAGCAGATTGATCACATCCCAGTAATGCAGTCATATTTTGATATGTTTGTTTTGGTATAGGATCTACTGCAAACGCTGACAGTGGGCTACCACTTAATGCAAAAATTCCACTTATCATTCCTGTTGAATGTATTTTTTTTTAATTAATTAATTTACTAATATTTCAATTTACAATTATTTAAATTTATACCTTTAGTAAACTCTGACATTGTCAGTAATGTTGCAGCACTAGCTCCACTACCTTGACCAGATAAAACTATTCGTTCTGGATCTCCATTAAAATAACTAATATATTCTTTAACCCATTTAACAGCAGCACGCATGTCGAACAATCCGACATTGCCAGGAAGATTTTTTAAATTACTTGTTAGCCAACCTAAATTATATTGTAAAACAATTATAAATTTTTTTAATATATTTAAATTGTTGTATATTAATAATTATAATATTTACCTAATGATCCAAGTCTATATTGTATTGTAACTACAGTTATGTTATTTTTCACTAAATGGGCAGGTCCATATTGTAGAGCTGAACCACTAAAGAAACCACCTCCATGTATCCAAATCAATACTGGATAATTTGTATTATTAGGTTTCTTCTGTAAGAAAATAATAAACCAAATGGAATTGTACAAATTAACAATTACACCTTTCAATAGTACTTACCAATGGAGTAAACACATTGAGAAATAAACAATCTTCACTTCCAACCAGTACATTGCCATCAGAACTCAACTGTGGGCAAGGAGGTCCAAATTTTGTAGCATCGATTTCTCCAGAAAGACGAACAAGTGACGGACGCTAAAAATAGGAAAATACTTAATAGATTTAAGATTATGGAAATGATGGTGTGCTTCACTTGTTCTCTTCATTTATTACTAGAAATATAACACATCTACTAAAGGAAAACCGCTCTAGGTACTTGATATTTTATATTTTATGATTAAATAATAAAGAATTTAAATGGATAGGGTGAGCATAGTTTAGAAAGAACCAAATTATTGAAGGGGGAAATTATCTTGCTGTTTTATGCAGCATATTAGTATATTAGAGATTAGAGTAAGAGTAAGTAAATACCTATCAACATTTAATGAATACAATTGAAAATAAAATTACTAAGAACATAATAGTATACAATACACTTGGGCCTTTATAGGCTCAAATGCAGTTGGCACAGATAATATTTTGTTCAGGGTTCCTGAATAGGTACCTAATTTACTTATTATTCTCAAATGTATTCATAATTTTACTGTTAAAATTCAATGTGAAATGAAAAACTCATTTAAAATTTATGTGGTTATTTAGTAGGTACCTATATAATATACATAAATAGGTACCTACCTACTTAATTAACAATAAGGCAAAGGCATTTTAATTTATAATATCATCTATGAGTTTCTAGAGAATTTGTATTAAGTAATATAGATATCTGCAATTTACCTGTGGACATTGACATAAATATAAGAATTTTTACCAAGTGCAAAAAATCAAAAGAACCTCTTTTAAAAAAATAGAGTAAAATAGGTACTCAGTATTCTGAAAGAGCCTATTTTTTAATCCAACTTTAAAGGCCTTCTGGTTTTTAAACATTAGAATCCCAATGCAGCCGCAATTAATAAGTATATTTTCCTATTTACGCTACTGCCTATGCATGCGATATAATGGTAGGTAATAAATGCAACTACAGGCAGATTTAAATGTGGTTTTTAGATTTTTTATTCTCATACAGTTATCAAATAGCTCATGTTAGGTTATTAACTTTCAGTTTGATTTTTTTTTTGTCTTGATATGATTTAACACTCGGATAAATTGCGAAATAGTTAAAAAATACACTAATTAATCAACTAAATGAAATGAATCGTGAACTAAAAACTAAGGATAGCGGGAGTTAATTTATAAATTTGGGAGGGGTGGCTATAATACGCCTTTTGCCGGTAAAGTCCACAAGTTCACACACACACACACACACATAAATGTTTATATATAAGTGTCTACAAGAGATCTGCTAAGAAACATTTTCTTCAAATATTTTGATATAGATTTTGTTCTAAAGTATTCTGTTTATACGCGCAGCAGACAAGCTCGACCGTATCCGCCTTACCTGAAATCTGAGTCTCCCCACCGGCGGTTCGGCGTACCTGATTCCTTTGTACGCGTAATAGCCTTCGGGTTCCATAACGCCAGTGACCGTGGCGGTCCTGTAGTCGTCTTCCACGTGGACCACGTTATTGTTGGACTTAGCGGGGGACGGTTGGCTGACGTTGAACCCGTCAGATTCAGGGATCAGTGACGGATATCCGCCAACGATTCTCTTTTGCCGCGACAGGGCGTCGCAAAACGTCAGTAAGACGACGAACGCCAAACCGGTCCCGTACAGCATCGCAACTGCTTGGTCGGACACTATCTTATACGTATTACCTTATTACCTATGTTATTAAATTACGCGACGTTAGCTTCTAAGTACGAGGATGAGAGTGTACCTATTATTGCTGAACCGCGTCGACTGCTGGCCCAGTTGAATTCGTTTGGTATTGGCTAAATGGCAAATTGTTCAGCGATGACGCCGAGATAGGTACCTACCTACCTATACAGGTGCCCATACCTATACAGCACTGCTATTAGCCGCGATATGTACTTACAATGGTAGTTGATATTATAATGACTATGTGTAATGTGTATTCATATTTTATTATCTAATAAATATACGTTTTCGTCAAACCTGTTTACCTCACCTTGGTCAAGGTTATACAAGAATTTAATTTAGATACGTCCTACCTACGTACTGGTGAATATAATAGGAGGTCGTCCGTCGCCCGTGCTGCCGATGATATACATTTGCACATCTCGTTTGTTAATCAATAACGACTTAATGCTAAACAGTAAACACCGTAATTTTTTTTTTAACGAGTGCGATTTCGATTTCTGTCATGAGATTGATATCCCCACCGCCTTGGTGCTTAAATATCACGCACAAGAACTTATAATATAATATTATATTTTGTGCATAATTATGTGTATAATTATTAACTACAATATTACCTTAACCACATCGTATTAGCTAGGTATAGATATTAATTATGTATCCGTATTAAATTCAAGACAGCGTTGTCCGAAATTTACTCCGAAGTCCGAGTGAAGCAATCGCCGCTACCTTTGTATATTTAATTTGATTTGAACGACATGATGCGACAACACGGTACAATGAAAGCAGTGATGTATTGAGGATTTTATAATGTACCTAGGTATAGATGGAGATAACGAAAATCTTACCAAAGCCCGAAGAAGGTTCTTATAAAAGAAATAAAACAATAATTATTATCTCTATTTTAACTTTTTGACTATAATATTTTATTCTGCTTAATTAAATAAAATGTTTTTGTAATCATATGAATATTATTACAAATAAAAAAAAAGGTGAAAGCAAGTAACCGTTGTCCAGTACAGTATATGTCGAATAAACATCGTTAATGAGAAGTAATTCAAGTAAGTTGTTGTAAATATTCTGTCAGCCGATATAACTAATTATATTTTATGAAAATATAATAATATAATATGTTTATATTGCTATTAAAATAATTTTTTTTTTTCAATTGGTAAAATACAGTAGATTGAATTAATTTTTAACGAAACAATGAATATGAAAATGTATTGCTTGTATAAAATATATAATAATATACGTTAAAAGTTTTAAGTACCCACGAATAGTATTTTCAAGTCACAAAAAATAACTAAAATCGTTAGATATTCTTCGTTTAAATATAATAATGTATCGTCCAAATTTTAACTTACAATGTCTATACAATAAACTGTGTTAATACATTTTTAAGATTTTTCGGTTAACGTAAAAACTGCCAATTTAAAGGAAACCTTGTCTTCAATTTTCAAACCTCAGCTATAAAAATTATTTTATAAATTTAGTTATATACTTGATACGTTAAGTTGTAACCTAGAAATTGAAACATTACCTCAATGTTCGTCACTAACGAGTAACGACGCGATGCAAACATTCAATATGAAGGTCCTATATACAATAATACGTTTAATACCATCGCTCTGATCTTAATTATTTTGTCATATCTATCATACTTATTTATATTATAAAATATAACAATATATATTTTATAAAATTGGTCAGATGGCGCATAAAGTGACTACTGTATTATACAACATGTAAATTAGTCAATTTACGAATGTAGGTATCTTGATAAACAGACAATGACAATTTTAGAGATGTATTCATATTATAATTTTTGAGAAATTTGTGAATTGCCTATATTACTATATGCGTCTTAGGTACCTTGATACACCGTTCATGGTAGGTAGGTACGTAATAGAAAAATGAAGATTAGAATTTAGAAATTGTATATTTTATATAAAAAAAAAAAGAAATTTACCATTATGCATTGTTTCCAAAAAATTATTGTTTTCTACCTCGATTTAAAATTAAATAATTTATACGAGTATTATCATTGTATGAAATTACGTGTGAAATACACTAATATTGTAATAAATAGTTTTACATTTTTAATTATTCGGTTATTGTTTATTGGTTGACATAAACTGTACAGTGATACTATTATTGGTCATTAGTCATTACTCATCGACAACTGAAATATTATATAGAACAGTATAACATAAAGTAACTATCGGTTAAGAATTCGACTTCAGGGCCAACTTTTGTATAAGCAGTTCACGTATACAAATACAATAGCCTGCGATCATTAAATTTTACATTGTGTATAGGTATGTGATATTCTGATCATAATACGACCTCTATAAAGATGATAGGTATTTTAATTTTTTTTTTTATATAGATAAATTATATATATTGACCATTATAAAAACATATTTTTATATGACGGGTAAAGCAAAATACTTATTTTTACAATATCAAATAAAAAAAAAAAAAATAATATTGTTTAACAATAAGTTTAGTTGACCTTATATAGTGAATTAGTCAAGACTCGAGAGTGGATAAATTATTGCTATAAAAAATAAATGTATTCATGTATACTTTTTCTATATAATAAGTATATTGAACAATTATTTTAAAATATTTGAGATTACATTTTTAATAACATTGAAGTAAACATATGATTCGAATTTTGAATAGGTACCTACTCAAATACTGATTGTTGTTAAACTTGATATGAAACAATTTTATATTTCCGTCTTTTAAGTTTCATAAAAAATCACTAAAAGTTCAATGAATCAATGATCCCTTATATATGATTTAGTGGCTTGCGATTGGTTCATTAAATTTTACCTAACGTCTAAATTAATCAATTTTTCATGCAACCCAACATAAGAATATTAAATTTGATATGGTTATATAAAACTTTTTTTTTTTAACGAAAATATATCTATTTTCAGTACTTAATAATGAGAAAATGATGAAGTCTCCTTTCTTTTTTTTATTGTACTCCTTCTATTTTTTTTTAAACGGAATACTGGGAACACAATATTTACTAGTGCATTTTAAATCGTCAGTTTCTTGATGCAAAATATAATAGTAATAATACTTATATCTTACTAATAATAATATTAATTTATAATTAATAATTAAGTAGGTATTTTTTCTTTTTATATATAGTTGTAGAATAGATTTAACAACGGTGATATAGGGGGGGGGGACCTTTCACGGTAATATGACAGTTAATCTTGTGTGGAACGCTCTTTTATGCAATATCCGCTGAGTCTCCCTTTTAATTTTTTTCCAAATCAAACATTTCATATTTTTGTTAATTGTTTTAGTAAAGCATCTAAAAACATCATTTCAATTTGTTTTGAACTATAAAGTAAAAGATTACTTGTGATGGATCACCCTCGCTTTTTTCAAAAGCTGACTTAGTTTTTCATTAAATTGTATTTTGAAGCGTAAACATTTAAGTATAGTTGAACAGTGATTAACGATAGTACAGAACTACAAGATAAAAATACAAAAAGTTAATTTAAATGTAAGAATACTATCTAGTCATCTAGGGCATTTCGTAGGTTGAGTGTATTGATATTTTAATTTCAGTGAGTAATAGTTATGTAAATTATTACAATTTTGAAATGCTTATGCCTCATTTTAAAATTTAAAACATCAATAAAAGTCTACGACTAGCTCTAGCTTATTTTCTTACCTACCTTTAAATTTTACAATAAGTCAATAAATTCATATTTGTGTTAAAATTAATAACACGCAGTTTGTTATGTTGTATTCGTTTGTAAGACACCGTGATTTAACGTTTCTTTAACTGTTTGAAATTTATAAAACGAGTATATGTATATAGGTATCCACACAGCTACGCCTATCATTCAGTATTTCATCATTGTCCCTGCACGGTGCTTAACGTGCATAACATTATTCACTTATAACAATATTCAGGTAATACTACTGAAATAAACACACGTTTTTGTTGTTAAATCACACTATTAATTGTTCTTCTATTCATGAGCACCACGTTTGCGTATATAATATATTATTATTGTCTACATAGTAATACAGTATATGACTTTAAAAAAAACCGACTAAACGTTTGTATTTATCTACAACGTGCCCAGCTGTGTACAGTTCCAAGTTCTTACCGTAGAATAATAATGCGATCGTATTATATACCTTTGATAAAAAAAAAAAAAAAAAAACTTTATTTCATTATATTCATCATAATCGCACTAATCATAGAATCAAAAATAAGTTTGTAAACAGATAATATGAGTATAATATAATGGATATACTTGCTATAAACACATTATTAGTTTTTAGACACTCTGTATATACATACTAAACGCAATAATATATTATACGAACGTAAATTGATAAAATAATAGCCTTGTATACAGAGCGTTTCACCATTCTTGTAATATTCGTAAAGTCGTACACGGTTCGCCTATACTATAATTATTATATTCCATCTACTAGTCTACTCGCGGTTCGCTATTCTTCCGGAAATTTCAAAACTTTCCCAACCGTAATAAAATATGATTGTTTAATAGAAACTATATTTCATAGTAATTTAATTTTTAATACGCTTTAGCGAGTATTTCAAATATTTCTAAATCGCAAAAACAAATTAGGGTATATTTTTTTGTTCTGCAGTAATGTAGGTACAACTCAAAAAATAGCACGAATTCAATATCTTAAATATTGACGGTGTGTATTGGTAAAAGAGAAAAAAGTCGAAGTCGCTATTTTTTAGAAAGCGAAAGTACTTCTGATTTATGTACACGGACTGCTCAGTAGTTTTTTTTTTAGTTTTTCGTATACAATTGTCATTATAATGGGGGAAAAAAAAAAATTCTAAAAATCAAACATTTTTATGACGGAAACTACCGTGGAAAATTACAAGTTACACTATCGCGTAATAACCGAAATACGGCCCCAAATCGAACGATGTTTCCTTTTACTGGCGCACCGCGCACCACCTAGATTAAAATATATTTTCAAAAATACGGGTTGTTGCCCGGGGAGTTGAGTGGACGTAACATTTGAAAGTACAAGTTACAATTGTTTTACAGTATCATTATTCAATACTGTTAGGATAATAATAATATATAAATATATACATATAATATATTTTATAAGTGTAATAAATCAATATACATAATCCTGCAAAAGGACGAATCCTCGTCGACTATCCGCACAAGCCCGACGAGGGGTTGGTGTGCACGTATATCACGCGTATTATTTTCACAGTGTAACGTGTGTGTCAGTATCGTACGCGGTCGTGTGTCGCATCGATGGACGGTTTTCCGAAAACATCGAACACCGCACCGGGAAAACGTCGACGACGACCGCGGGGACATTTGCACCCGGAATGACATGCGACACATGCTGTATGCAATTACACAGGCGCAGATGCACCGCAAGCACGCGCTCGTCGTCGTCTCTTGTCGCACGTTTGTATACAAATATTGTAAATGGTGTACCTCGTGCACGCAACAGCGCAACCGGTCGCCGTGGCGGGAGCGACCGTTCACTTTCCATTTCGAGCGACGGACTGCTGCAGGTAGAGGTAGGTATATACCTAGTCTGCGGCGGTGGCGGCGGGACCCACGCCCATCCGAATAATAATAATAATACTATCGTTATGTGTACATACTGTGTATATATATTTCGTCGTTAACGATTTCTCTCGTCGCGACGGCTGTGCTCGCGTGTACGCGGACGACGGTTCAGTACGATTTCAGCAGCGCGCCGAACATGATGCGCACCGACTCAGCCGCGCCGTCGCGATTATCGTCCCACATCGGACTGGTGGCCCGCAGCCCCGAGGGCCATGCCGCCAAGACGATGCAGATCAAGGGTCACGAGGACCAGTGGGTGGACATACAGGCGCACACGTTCAGGAACTGGGTGAACGAGCACGTGCCGGCTGCCGACCGGGTGTCGAACCTCGCGGAAGACCTGCGCGACGGCCGGGTCCTCTGCGAGCTGGTCGAGAGCCTGCAGAAGCGCAAGGCGTTTGCGTGGAACCACAACCCCGGCAACCGGCACCAGATGTTGGAGAACGTGTCCAAGGCCCTGACGGCGATCGCGGACGACGGCGTCAAGCTGGTCAACATAGGTACGCGTTTGACGATTTCGTTTATCAGTACGACGTGCGCGCGATGGCTGTTATATGGTTATGCCCGTAATATTGTTGTCGGGGGCCTTTGAAATCGGTTTTTAGGACCAGCTTTTTGTCGGATCGCTTGCGGCCGTGCAGGTGGCCGGAAAAACCACGCGATTATTATACTTTTTCACTCGCGGGTCTGCGTGTGTATGTATGTTAGATTTTAGTCATCGCGGCGTGTATTGTGTATACTTTCGATCATATATAGGTGTGCGCTACAGGTGGTGCATTCCATTCTCGATCTAGAACCTAAAACCCCCATCAGACGACCCGCTTAAAATCGGTAATTTTTGGTTTTAGGAGACCTCGAAAAAAATAATATTAATAACGCCTGCTCTTAACATATATTTTTATTTATAGAACATTTTTTTAAATCATAATTTATTTTTATTTTTTTTTTTGTCGGGAGGAAATGATTAATTGTAAATTATTTTAAATCGTATATTAACTCGTTCTGAAACTTATTTATCTGCGTAAAAAGGCGTAGGCCGCAGGTGGTGTATTTGCATACCGCGCACTGCGTTCATCGTGTGTTACACACTTACGCCTATACATGCCTTCGATTGGACTTTAATGTACTATTAAGTATGGTAGTTCGAGTACAAACATCCTGGGTTAACATTGTCAATTGCACTTTGCAGGTTATTTTCGTGTTAGATAATGATTTTTTTGTTTTTGACGTCGAACAGGTGTTGGGTAGTATCGCCAAATAGGGAGTGTTATACAAAACACTGAGCGAAGTATGCAATAGTTAATCATGTGGGTGTATTGACCTCACATACTATAATACTAGAACCATAATGCTTCTATAATAATATGATTGAATAATTTTTCACATATGAAATATGAATGATATTACAATATTGGTCGCAGTTTTAGGTATACGGTATACCTACTATATAGGCGGAGCTATCTCCATTATTTTTATTTACAAGCACGCATTTTTATATCAACTAAAAGGATAATACAGAGGCACCTTGAAATATAGTATATTTTAAACATCGGATTATTTAGGTTTTGAGTACCTCATATTTAAATTCATAAACTATAGTCGTGTCATTGTTTGAAGTAAAGAAAAAAAAATGTAGAGATTTACTATATTTTCAATTTAGGTGGTACAAGTTATTTTTCTTGTTCCATGGTGTAATAGTTTTTTTTATTTTTTAGGAAACGAAGACATAGTTAATGGGAATCTGAAATTAATTTTAGGACTAATTTGGTCACTGATTGTTCGTTATCAAATTGGGCGATCGAAATGTCCACCTAAAAAGCTCATGTTGGCTTGGCTCAAGGTATATTAGCGTATAACTAAACCTACGAATGTTTTATTTAAAATACATTAATATTATCTTTGAAAATTGTAAAATTATAATAATTTATTTGTTGGTTTTATATGGATAGTCTGTACTACCGGAATGTCGCGTAAACAATTTCACCACAGATTGGAATTCCGGAATATGTCTTTCGTCCTTGTTGGATTACTGTGAACCGGGATTGTTTCCACATTGGAAAAATTTAGATCCCAATGATAGCGTGAACAACTGCCGCCGTGCTATGGAATTGGCCCGAGATCGTTTCAGCATCCCTATGGTGCTGGAGCCTGAATATTTAGCTTCACCTTATCTAGACGAACTATCGGGCATGACGTATTTGTCCTATTTTATGAAAGAAAAGAGTCCTGGTACTAAAGCCACATTAAACTGGGTGAATAGTCAACTAAAATCTCATACGGTGTCTAATTTCACGGTAAGTGTTTTCCGTTCTTGCGAAAACAAACATGCAAACTCATCGGTTTTTATACTTTTAGACCGATTGGAAAGACGGTATTGTATTGTGTGAATTAACAAAATCTCTTGGTGTTCCGGCCAAGTATCAAAAATATGACGACCCGGAGGTCTGGGAGTCCAACTTAAACGCTGGTATGTATTGCTGTATATAAAAGTTTAATCCGTGAAACATTTATTTGTATCCTGTTTACTGAAATAAGTATTATCGTACATAGGAATGAATGCTGGAAAAAAGTTAGGTGTCGAACCTCTGTTGAAAGCCAAAGATGTGTCTAGTCTGAATGCTTCACATTTAGGCATGATGTCTTATGTGTCTAATTTCCAATGGGTAAAACCGCGAACTCGGCCATCGCATACCGTGCGCGCCCATAGTGACACCCACACCACCAGAGTCTATAAACCAGTAGGTTAATTAAATAAAAATAATATTAACTTGTTAAACACAAATAAGTGTTAATCAGAATTAACGTAATAATAAATCCACGACATTTTTTTTAGACTAGTTTCAAAGTGACATTTTTGGATGCAGAAGTAGATCCAAGCGATGTCACGGTGGAAATAATTGGACCGGAACTCAATACCATACCGTGTAATTTGAATTTAAAATCCAATGGTGGCACATGCACGTTCGTGCCACTCATAATTGGAATGTATAAGGTATGCATTTGTTTTCCCCCAGCTGCATGTATATATTATACATGTACGTAGTCGACACGGTTCGTGGTTTTAATTTTTAATGTTTGTGTTTATCGCACAGGTTACGATTTTCAATGGCGACGATGTGATCCAAGGGTGCCCAATGTTTATACGAGCTATGCCTGAAGTGTCCGAAATTAAACACTCAGGTATGGAACCATGCGCAGTTGGATCTATCGTCGAAGTTCAGGTGAGTTTCTAGTGCACGACAACGAAAACGCAAAGTACCTACCTAAAGTTTAACGTACTTATTCGTTTGGTATTTGGTTTTTGTTTCCAGATAAATTGTAACGGTGCTAAAGCTCAAAATATTCAAGTTTTGGCCATGAGTCCGGACGGTCGAGAATTAGAATGTCCGGTAAGTGAATCAGGAGATGCGTACCGGACGACGTTCCAACCCGACGAACCGGGAGAATGGACCATAGCCGTGAAACACCGTGGACAGTTAATCCAGGGTAGTCCATATACGTGTTTTGTGTTCGATCCGAACGGCATTAAGGTAAAAAAAATCAAAAATCAAAGAGATGTCGAAAGACCGTGAACTAAATAATTGGTTTTCACTGTCTTATTGTTTAGTTGCTTGGCTTAGATAGACCAGCTATTGCGGGAAGTATAGTCAATTGGACTTTGGACGCCAGAGGAACGGGAGGTCTGGGAAAAATAGAAATTGATATTGTTCACGATAAACAGTCACTTCCGCATACGATTGACCATTTAGGAAATTCTATTTACAACGTCTCTTTACACACTAGAAGACCTGGAAAATACAAAATTTATGTTTATTTTAACGGGGCAACTGTTAAAGGAAGGTATAAAAGATCGAACGAATAATAACTTAATTTAACACTGTTATTATTCTTAATCACCAGTAACTATTTAATTATGTTAAATTTTCCATTAAATTTTCTCGATGAATTTAATTTCATATTTTTACTTCCTTTTTTATTTATTTAACTATTTTAATTTCTATTCTCAATACTGTTTATACACTAAATAATTATACATCTTTTTTTCATTGATATTTATTAATTGTATTATGCACATTGATTGAAAATAATGACATGTGAAGGAGTATCTACTTACATTTTAGTTAAAAGTTACCTTTAAAAGTTATAGTTAACTTATAGGTAACTATTTTAGTAAAAAATACTTTTAAATAAATTAAGAATACATTATTTAGGCAATAGAAGTAGACATCTATATCTACCAATTTTTCGTATCTAATTGAAATTTCAAAATAGTAAAATAAAAACTTTTTTGTCTTGACCTTGAAAAGTTAATTAAAATAAAGAATGACAATGCATTAAAAAAATCTGTTGTGGATAATGACGATGATCATCATTATTGAACCAAACTATATGTATCAAATAATAATTCTAACATATTTGTTATAGGCTTTTAGAAATTTTTATAAGTTATAACATCTTTATAATACTGATATCAATAATATCTATTTGCAATAATGCTTATTTATTTATAAATTTATAATATATTGTAGGAAGTCCATTTCCTCTTAGAGTGGGTACAAAAGAAGACATCAAGCGACATAGAAGCATGAGTAAGTTTTATTTTTAAATCAAGTTTAAAATTCTATTATCGTTATTATGATTATATTACTTATGAATTATGATACATATCTATAAAATTATTAAATAATTTGCTATGCATATGATTGTCATATTCGTATATATAATATACTTCATATAGACAACTATGTAATAATTAGTAAATATAATATTATCATTACTTTAGAACATATTTATTTTTTAGCACCTACAAAATTAGTCAATGGAAACAGCTCTTCTGCTTTCAGTAAGTTTATTTCATACACATAATATTTAAGCTATAAATTATATTTTAATATATTTTAGATGACTTTACTTCTTCTAATGAATACAATAAAATTGGTCTTCTTAGACCTATTTCACCTCTACAATCGCCAAAATTCACTTCTTCTCCTATAAATCATCTGCATAGTAATGTGTATAAAGTAGGTTTTATTTTTAATAATAATTTATTAACACATTTTTTAATATATTTTTATATTTATTTGATAGACAACCAACCATTCGGAATCTGGATTTCATAGCATCTCATCGCCGTTACATTTAAATATTCCTAGTTCTCTATCTCCAAATCATAGTTATGTATCACCAAAAAGTGCTTTGTCTCCGTCAAAATCAAAAAATAATGGTAAGATTATCTTTTATTATTATTTATTCCTAACAATGGTTTTATGCTTATGTATAACTATTATTTTTTTTACAGATATAGTTTTTGGAGAAAATATGCAACTCATGCCCATAAATAGGTATTCAACGATTTACATAAATTCTGACGAGGTACTTGCCAATATTAATGTCACAGTGATTGGTAGGTTAATTTCATGGTAAAAAAAATATTCAGTTCATTTTTTATACAATAATTTTGAATTGCTATAGGCCCATCAAATAAGACAATTCCTGTGAGAATGTCTAGGAACATTGCGCAAGGTCACGTTTTAGCACAGTTTACAGCTGAACAAATTGGAGAACATTCAATTGATGTAAAAATTAATGGTACTAAAGTTGCTGGTTCTCCATTCAGGTAAATTTAAACTAAATTTAAGAATATCTATAAAACGTTTGTGTTAATGAAAAATTGTTTAATGAGGTATAATATGAGTATATAATTATAACTTTTTACCATAATTTATATGCAATGAAATGTAACACTTAAAAAATATAGTATTATCGTTGTTTATTTAAAAAATTAACATTATTTATTTAAATACTTTTTTTTCAGGAGTCATGCATATGATGTGTATGCTATTAAAGTCGGCCATATACCAAATGGAGTGGTGGGTGAACCAGTAGAATTTGAAAGTAATTATGAACTATAAAAGTTGAATCTGAATAAGAAATAAAAAAAAAAAATTTAAATGGTTTTTTAACACTTTGAAACTTTATTATCTAGTTGATGGATCAGGAGCAGGGTCTGGTAACTTGGAAATTCTTGTAAATGGAGGACACGTCACTAGTTTTGTTCGAAATTTGGGCAATCAAAAATTTTTGGCGTCATTTGTTCCACATAAAGCACTTATTCATTTAGTTGATATGAAATTTAACAACGAACAAGTACCAGGTAGATAGTATATTTTAATCTATTCATTATTGTTAAAAATATCTAGAAAAAAGGTTCCCACGATTAAGTTAACAAGATTAAATGAGGCGAATAGAGACTAAAATTATAATAATATAGTTGAGAATGTCTATTAACTTTTACTGAATATATCACATATCTATTTAATGTGTTTTAAGAGCCTAATATATTATTACAATAGGTTGTGAGTATTTGTATAGATAATTAACTAGGTATCTAGTTAATTATAAAATAGCAAAAAAAAGTCAGGATAATTTGTAGGTATTAAATTAAGTATATGTACTTGAGTACTTAAGTACCTACTTGTGTACTTACTCAAGTAATCAATTTAGGTAGACGCAAAAAATAATGGAAAAAATATGGATAATATACATTTACATAATAATTGCATGTAATTGTTTTAACTATAGCGATTGACTTTATTAAGTAAATATGTAGATACCTAGAACTGTTCTAGGTATCTATATTTTTATGAATTGTTTTCATATTGGGTTCCTACGTAGATTTGAATATTATTATTATTTAATTCATTTCAGATCTATGGGTTCCTTACTTTTGAATAATTATAAATTATAATATTATAGGTCAATTATTAATCCCTTTTAGGCTATTTTTACAATACTTAAATAGTTATAATTTATAATGATAGATTTTATATACAATATTAGTGCTTTATTTCACTTAAAATTCACATTGTTTAATAAATATTGTATCATTATAAGCAGTAGTTTTTTATACATAATTATTTACAGTTATTTGCTATATTCATACAGATGTTATCTATCAAATATGGGTAGCTATTGACTAATATTAATAACGTTAGATACTGTAAATAATTAAATTATTGAGATAAATGCTAATGGTTAATGGTTACCTATTTAAAAAAACTTGTTACAAAACAATTTGGCTAATTATATTATTATTTATTGTGAAATTCGTCACAGTTATAATGTTTGTTAATACTTTTTAGTCGATGTCTAATATAAGCTAATGACTCATAGCCTTAAGTAAATTGTAAGAACTTATTAGCTAAAAATTTAAAAAGTTTTAACGTTATTTATGGTTTACGTTCATAGGTAAAATGTTAACCAAATGTTGTATGCATGAAATGATTCGTCACAATTTAAAAAATAAAAATAAAACCCCATTAAAACTCAACTCCCACACATATATTAAGTGTCCTAATTTATGTTTTGAGTGCATCTGTATTTTTTTAATAAACAAATAATACATATATGTATATACACAATACATGTATATCGTATATGTGTACTGTATATATATATATATATCACTATTAAAATATAAAAGCTTCATATATAAATTTAGGTACTAAAATAAATATATGTATATATACTTACGTTTGCAATTAAAAAAAAAATTAAAATATTGGCATAAAATCTGTACATATGATATTAGCGGACAGTGACATAACCAAGGATTTTTCAATGGTGGGTGGAGGGACTTAACATATTAAATACAAATTAGGTACGGTAACTAATTCTTTTCACTATAAAGTATTATAGAAATACATTTATATTATATAAATGTAATTTATATTTGTTTAATAGTAATAAGCGTTTCATGTTATATTATGGTACGTTAAAATATATTAATTAATTTTACTTTTTAATTTTTACATAATGAGAATATAATAATTTCATTATTTGATTCATAGCTTAATTGTATTCTTTTGAGGTTATTTTATTCGGAAAATCGTTTGGTTATAGACATAGCATAAATATAATTACAGGATGCTATTTTAATAATCATTATATTTAGCAATAATTACAATTTTTGAAAGTATTATTTTTTCATAATTAATAAAATTACATTGAATAGTATTTATTAATTTTTTTTTTTTTTTGATTTCCTTTAAATATATTTTGTATATGAAAAAATAAAATTTTGAATGAGTAGTTATATTAAGTTACAAGTATTTAAATTTTAGATTAGCGGAGTATATAATAACCAACAATATTTCGAGATACTAAGGTTCTTCGACTTCACTCATCCGTATTACAATACTTATTTAAGTATTATAATTTATTACTTATATTATTCGAAATACTCGTAAAAATATTCTGTCACTATATGAAATTAAGAAATTATCGTTTTTCGTTGATATGTTGACATTCAAAAAATTAAAATATTTAAAAAGATAATGTTGAAAAGTTAGATAAAATGATGTTTATAATATTATAATTAAATATTGTGAGTATTTAAAAATAAAAAATAATTTTTTAAATTATGAATGTTCTTCTATAAAATAATCATTTTATATAATATATAAAGTACATTTAAATTTTTTTCATACAATTTCATTGTAATGTATACTCAATTGTATAAAGATTTCTTTATATTATACGTATACCTATGATTGAAAATAATAATAAAAGTTATTATTTACCTATCATTATTTAGTATTCCACATACCTAATATTGTTCATTATTTTATAAATAAATTATTATTTATTGAATATAAGATAATATGATTTTAATGTTTCAAGTTTTCAATGCTAAGTCATTTGTATCTTTAATTTTTTATCATAGTCAATGGAGAAGTCTAAAGTCTTCTTAGCCCCTCCCCTCAAGTGTACGCCACCGTTGGTGTATTATTATAATATTCACTTATTGTTATTATAACCTTGAAAATCCATTTATTCTCTAAGAATTAAGATCTAAGAATCTAGACTAAAATACTGAAATTATTGTTGCGGTGTATTATGTATCATATTCAATAACGTTCTATATTTGTAAAACGTATAGCAAAAAAGACAAAAAATGAAGAGAAGATTTTTAGTTATTGAAAATTAAATTTTTAAAATTATCAGTAAGCATGCAAAATGGATTTAAATAACTTTTTTCAATAATTTATTGACATTATTCAGAGGACGCTACAATAAATGGACATACTCAAATACTCTGTTAATTCATTTTAATAAATAATTTCCAAAATGTCTTTTGTAGGTTTGTTCTCAATTTTTATATTTTTAAGCATGTCTTCCTGTAACATTCATAAATCAGGTGTTTAGATGTGTTTAATACCTTCGGGTACGTGATTTCATCGTCAAAAATATTTTCACTGAATCAGCCTTATTATTGCTAATATATTTTTCGGATTCAGTTAATATAAACTCATTCTAATTCCTATCGCTTACTTAGTTCTCACAAAATATAACTTTAATCATTGAAAAATATTATAAGTCAAATACAATTGTAACATAATATAATTTACTAGTGGCATAAATTGTTCAAATGCTCATACATAATATTTTGTTGTAACAATAATAATAGCTTACACATTTTAACATAATATCTATGAAATAGACAATAAAAGTAAATAAAATATAATAGGAAGACATTTTTATAAGGAGTAATTTCTAAATTCGATTTAAACATAATTATCAATTATTTTTGTCAAAAAAATTAAGAGTCACCTATTCACAAGAACAACAAAAAATTCGGTTAGTATTTGACTAAAGATTTATTTGTTAACATTTAGAGAATAATATATACTAATTAAAATTTAAAATATCGCAATCGACTATTTTTTTATTACAATATTAGTTATTATGAATTATTTTCGATATTTATTGTTAGATAATATAGTAATAAAGCAATTTTTGAGCATATAAAATATTATTCATAGAAAACATGTTTTTATTATATTTTATTATTGGACGTTTCGTTTTATTATTGTTTTTTTTATACATGAATATAACCAAAATTCGTAAGACCTTTTGTTTGTTACATTTGTAATCAGTTGCTTATATTTGTGTGGTGATATTATTATTAGGTAATATGTATTTGTAAGTAATGTATAACATTAAACAATTAATAATAATATGATATATTTTGTCACACATGCATCTGCATCGATAGTTAAGCGTAAAATATTTGATACCAGTTGAAGATATCCTTTTTCCTTCCGTAATAATGTAATATCAATGCAGGCGTCAGTATAGTGTGCAAGGGGGAGAAATATCAAGAATTATATCCTCCTACACTTACATTGTTTTTTTTTTTATGTGACCTATCACTTTTATAATAGAGTTGTTATTATACGTACTAATTAATAAATTAATACCATCTCCTTTCACATAATTAAAATCATATGGGGCGGGAGAAAATACGTATTTTTAGTACTATCCTGGACCCTGGTAAAAATTAAGATTTCAAAGTTTTATTTTTTTTTTTTAATATAATGTACAATATGGCAATATGGCTATAAACATGCAAATTTATCTTTGAAATTCAAACGACATTCTTATCTCTTAAAATGAAAAATAGGTACACGGAACCGCATTTAGCAACATGTGTCGACAGTATACTTAAATAATAAAAATTAATTTATTTGAAATTTTTTTTTGTTAATGTAGAGTAATTTTCCCGTAAGTAAGATGTAAGTTAAATTTTGAAATTCGCAAGTACTCCATCTCTCTCGAAATCAAAATTATATAGTGACCAGATACGTAATTTTTGATCTTTCCTAGTACAAATTAAGATTTTCAAAATTATTTTTACTAATAAAAATAGTTATAGTGAAAATACAAGCCCAATTTTTAAATTTGTAAGAATCCTTTTCCCTCAAAATCAAAATTACATGGAATAGTTTGAAATACCTATGTATTTATAGCTCAATCCTATTTAAAAATAATTAATATTTTCAATTTTTTTTTCGAATGTACATCATGCCCATTCATGCCCTACCGCCCCCTACTTATTATAAAATATTCTGTAGGTACTTTTATTTAACTATACAGTACATGTACAAAATCTTTACACTTATGTGTTATCACTAATCACTTATCAGTTATCAGCAGTTACTTTAAACTGTATTAAAACGTTTTCGCCGAAACGTCTTGACGTGGTGCTTAGTGTCAACATTGGTCTGAGACATCGGATATGGTCGACGTCTATAGACTCTGTCTGACGCTGCAGAGAAAAGTACCTTCACACTTATATAATATATATACTGCACAGACTATATAAGGTGTCAAATTTACCTTTCTATATATTATATAGTTTTAAGTACGGAATATGATATACTCACAAAGTCACAACTTTTAAACCTTAGTACATTTTGGCTATAAATTATAAAAACACTTTAACTCCTAAGCATCCTTTATTTGTGTCTTTGATTCTTCCCTCGCTGAAATGTGTACCTAATTACTTTATTTACTTATAAGAAAATATCTCCTTTCGTTAAACATTTCTAAGCACACCACTTGTAAAGGTGTTTTTAGAGACAGAAGCTGATGCATGGCAAATACATAAAAGTATATGATGTGTAGCTTGTGCGGATGCGAGAAGTCAATTTTAATCTTGGGTGAATTGCAATTATAGCCTGTGGCACGTGTCATTAATGTTCACGCCTTTATCACAAAATATATGTATATGTTTAAATAAAAAAAATTTTTTTTGAGCTATTTCATATTTCTTGGATTACAAATTGCATAGGTCTGAAACTGCATCACCGCACGAGCTACGCACACTATTTTTTGTTATACCTCTAAATCTCTGCCGTGTAAAAAAACACCTTCATCAGTATTATGGTAATCCACAGTGAACGGTTTTTTTTCTATTCGGTATGATTGATAGATTTCGTATATTCATAAATTATTTTCATAGAACATCATGGGAGTAACTTATTTTCTGGAAACCAATTATAAAAAATAGTATTTGATATAATATTGAACAAAGCGTATCGATACGTTCATGTTATATATCAATCAATAATCATCAATCTGATTTAGACAGTGACTTATTCAACTGTGTAGTGAGATTCGTATTTTTCTATTCACGGAAAAACGTACTTACTGTTCGATGGACGAAATAAAATTTATTTTCCAATGATTCATAACTGGCAACGGAAATTAAACTACCGATGCAGGTGTAACAAAAGATTATTTTTTGAATAAATAATTCAAAAGTCATGTTCATGATCTAATATGTCTTTCCAAAAGAAAAATGGGTTCATTTTTTTATTGCAAACTTATTTCTATGTTTATTGTTTTACAATTAATTACACCCGACACATGGCTGATGACATTAGGGAGTCTTATCCATTAAAGTTATTATTAAAATAATGTATACTATGCGTTGTATAAATAGCAAAACAACGCATAGTTTATCTATGATTTATCGTTTTGTTTACAGATTTTTGCTAACAAGAATATCAATTAATATGTTAAATGTCTTAATATTAATAATAGACAACGTTGTAATAAATAAAATAAGATAGATTACGATTTTTTATGATGTTATATCGCCATATCGGGAAGTCCAGACGCCAGACAGTCAAATTAATATTGAGTTAATACCATCTGATACATCACGTATGAAATAATATGTTCCATTATCCTCGGTCGAAGTTAAACACTCTTTCAGCTGCTACAAATTAATAATTTTGAGACCTACCCGTTGTACATTTACATTTAAAAATCTACAAGTGTATGTCGTATCCAATTGTTTCCGAGAAGACAACAATGACGATGAATTTAATTAATACAATTTAAAAAAATGTAATAAACTACATTTTTTGTTCGTTAAATATTTCGTGCTTTTAAATAAATAATTTAACAAAAATAAGGACATAAATATTTACGTATCGTGACTTTTTTTATTGCGTAAACATCCGTGCCCCGGTAATAACTACACATCTATACTACTTGTGTGATAGGTGACAATCGATCGACGGTCATTAAGCAGTAAGCACAAATAAGTGCAAGTAGAATTTCCTACTCTATGATTATAAATTATAATTCCGTTTACGATTCACAGTATGGGGTTATTCGTGTTATAGTAATAGTATAACACGGTCGACATATTTTAAATTCTTGGAGGGAAATTCGATGCCGGAAGACATTCCAGTTGGCGCGCCTGTGTCTTTGGAATTTTTCTCAACCATCGATAGTTGTTGACTGCGTTGTACACCCACAAGGACCGCCGATTCACAGAATCATTAACAGATACACTACCCGCGCACACATTTTTCCATTTGAATTAAATGCGTAACGCATAAATATTTTTCTAAACGTTTACACTAAAATGGGTGTAACGCATAATTATTAGACGATAATTATAATCAATAAACGGGTGACGTGCAATGAATGCGTTGAAATTTTTTTGGACGAATGACGTAGATTTTTTAAAAAATAATCCTTATAAGCCGTTCGAATGGCGCGCTCCGAAATCGGTAAACGCAAATATCGTGACGACCAAGATATCGATATTTTTATCATGTACACGTCAAACGGGTAGATGCAACAGGTCGGTGGTTTATTTATCGTGATTAGTAGTAGTAGTGTGTGTTTGGTGCGTTTTATATTTATTATTTTTTTTCTAGGTTTTTTTTTTCGTTATTTTAATTTTTTATAATAGTTTGTGTTTTTAGTTTTTAGTTTTTAATATTAGTAAAATGTACATTAATTCGCGTTATTACGTATTGTCTCGATACATTGCTCAAAGTGAAATAAAGAAGGATTACTCTCTGAAGTTTATATAAAAGTAATGTTTATGTACCTATTTGTTTTTATTTACAGCCGGGCTTTTCGTAAAATATGTAATAACTAATCATTGATATACATTTCGAACGATATGATTAATCAATACTGTAAATACTGTAAGATATTCACAGTTTGATATATTTTCAATTATTAGTTTGTTCATCAAAGTATTTATTTTACAAATTTGTTTTTACTCTATTTTTGGCACGATACAACTTTTTTTTATTTTAGTCTTTAATAATGTATCTACTGTATGGTTGACTAATTGAATTTATTATATTCAACAAGGATTTAATAATACTTCTTTCTAAAATATTATTTTTATACATTTAATATTCTTTATCATAAATATCAGTATTTTAAAAAAAATAATGTATTATCTCATAAAAACATCAAATTTTTAGTTAAAATTTTTTTTTTTTATAATTATAGGAAATTTCTGTACATTTTAATATACATTATATATAAATGATGTATTTGTGATGAATTCCTATATAAATTAATATAATAGAAATCTTTACTTGCACAATAGCCAAAAACTACTTTCTAAATTTAAATAATTTGACTAAAAATATTAAAGAATTGAAATGTGTCATAAAAAGTAATATTAGCATAATTTATGAATTTTAGTTTAAAATAGATGTATTATATAAAATAAATTATATCTTTTACATATCTTTTTAGTCCACTTAGACATAATTTATAAGGTACCTCTTATTAGTATCAATCAGTTAACTCACTTAATAACCTAAATTAAAACTTATGCTGAAGTATGTTAAGGTTATAAAATGTATTAGGCTTATTAAAACAAAATTAAAACAGTTATTACAATAATTATGTTTTTATTCGCCTAGCATTTATAAGAATTACATCTGGAATCAAAGTTTAAAATGTTAATTGACATTTCATTATTCTTATAAATTTATTAATTTTTCATGCTTAGTAAGAATTTATATATTTTTAAATTTTAGATACATGTAACTAAATAATTATGTTTATAAATAGTTAATCACATATTTTTTTTTTTTATTATTAAAGTTGTATCTATTTGCTGCTTAATTAATATTTATATTGATTAGTACCAGTTAATTAAGATCATATTTAAACAAACAATATATTATTCAACTATATAAATACTTTCCACTTTTAACTTGAAAGTTGAAAAATAAAATAATAAGATATATTTTTATTCAACTGTTTTAATGTTATACATTTCTGACCCAACTATTAGAATATTCTTAAGGTGTTCATGATTTTAAATGTGAATTATCAATTCATATACACACCCACATTTTTTTTTTATGAGATGTGTTGCAATAATGGTTTTGAATTATTCATTTTCAAATTGAAATGTATCCGTTATATACTGTGTGCTCATTTATATTGCTTGATTCTATACAACAAATATATACCTAATGTTTTCACTACAATAAGGTTTGAAAATATATACATTTTTTACCAAGTAGGATCAACGCATTATATTTAATTACTTGTTAAAAAAAACTATTTAGTATACTCAAAATCATTATGTTTTTTAATCTTATATTTTTATATGTGTATGTGTATATAAATATAAGAAAAAGGAAAAAGTAATATACATTCCTTATTTTTTCTTTCATGTTTGAAAACACGTTTATTATTAAATATACAGGTATTAAATAAATTCTGTTATTTTAAAATATTACTAGTAGGGCTGGAATTTTAATACCCTAAAAAATCTCAAAAAATGCCCTTAAAAAATGCATTTAAATTTATTCATTGTAGCTTAAAAATTGGAAAAAAATTTTAAAATAAACTAGAGTAATGTATTTTTTTTTTTAAGTACTTTGTTACTTGTTTAGTTGAATGTTGTTCTGTTTTTTCTTTATCATTAGCAGAAAGACCTAGTTATGATAATATATTTGTTTTTGACAATAACTTATCATTCTATATAATTATTAATTTATTATTCGTACCATCAGCAGTTTGTCAAAAGTCTCTTGTTATCACATCAATTTTCGTTCATTTTATGAACAAATTATGAAAAATGCTCTAAAAAATAAGAAATTGCTCTAAAATTGACAATAAAATGCATTTAAGATTAATTTAGTCAAAAAATACAAAAATATGTAAAAAAAAAAAATTACTTTAAAATAATCAGTATCACCCAAAGCACATATATTTATGAACTAACGTTTTGAAACACCAGAAAAAAAAGATGCCTTTGCATCAAAATCCCAACCCTAGTCATTAGTTATAATTGATTTTTCATATGAATTTAAAATTTATTTTAACTATGCTATAAAAAACTTTAAAAAGTATTTTGTGAATTATAGTAGTATTGTACAATTAATAGTTTAAAAAATTCAAGAGCTTATGAATTTACTTTAATGTATATTAATTATTATTCAAGATTTAGATTATTTTCTTTTTAAATATTTTAAAATAATGTATGTAACTTTACGCCTCAGTTACTTAAATAATTTATGAGGTTTTAATAGGTTTGGTTCTGCATAGCTAGTATTCATACAGCAAAAATGATTTCTCTTATTATCTATAATGTGTATCTAATTAACTAATTAATTTATTTATAGGGAGTCCCTGGGAAGTTACAATCATGAGTGGAGGATCATATAGTCCAAAATTAAGCGTCCTTGGCGATGCTGTAAAATTAGTACCTGTTGATTCAGTAGCAATATTTCAAATAAGTGCTATTGGTTTTCATCGAGAAGATGTACAAGTTAATGTATTAAGTAAGTTAATTAAGTTTAATACTGACCTATTTTTGTTTTTAATTATATCAATATACACTTAATATGTAACATATTTATGTAATTAGAATTAAATTACGATTAACATATTTTTAGGTCCAACAAAACGTAATATACAAGCTAAAATTATAAATGAAGGAGGAAATGGAATATTTAGAATAGAATTCATTGTGGTTGAAGTGGGAACTCATTTAGTTGATGTAAGTGTAGCTGGTCATAAACTTGGAACTGGTACATTATTAGCTAAAGGATACAATTCAGCTTTGATTAGAGTGACTGATGTTTCTGATGCTGTTGTTGGCCAACCTTGTCAATTTAGAGGTTAGTTTATAAGAATATAATTATCATTTATTTTTGTACTAAACACATCAAATTAAAAAAATATTTAATCAACTACATTAGTACTGTGGTGTATTTAAAATGATATATTGTATGAAGGGGTTATTTACTTAAAATTTATTAATTATGCTTCCTCAAAAATCTTTTTACCCATAGATACGCCACTGCATTATTATTAATGTAATATTATGCTCTACTTTCTATCATTATACAAAAAATTATATGCATATTAACTGATTTTGAGATTATAAGGTGGAAAACATTTTTGAACTATGATTTAATTTTTAATTTTTATGATTATATACTTCCCAAGTTCTGAACGTCAAAGTTATAAACATTTTATAATTGATGTTAATTATAAAAATGTATCTGTATATTTTACTAAGATTATAGCATAAAGCCTACTGTTTTGAAACTATGATGTGCCTAATATTGTACTATTTTATTTTTTTTAATATGAAATGTTTCATTATAGACCATTTAATTACATTTTCTTAAATAATTTTTCTTAATTAACATTTTTATTATAGTTGATGCTAGTGATGCTGGTGAAGGTCAATTGGAAATATCAATTAATGAAGGAGAAGTACCAAATCATGTAACTGTAGTTGGAGGTGGAAGATGTTTAGTATCTTTTACCCCCGAACACGTTAAACCTCACATGATTGATATAAAGTTTAACAGTGAAACTGTAATAGGTAAAAATAAATTTGAAAGATTAAAAAATGTAATAATGATTTAGTATAAAATAAAGTTTTAATATTTAATTATTATTAATTTAAAGGGTGTCCATTTGTATGTTCAGTATCTGACACAAGTCGCGTGTCTGTTAATTTATCTCGTTTGGAGTTGATACCTGTTAATCAAGTAGCAAAATTTCATATGATGGTTGATAATTCAGCTTCAGCTGAATTATCTGTGTCTGTTACTGGTGAATATTTGTTTTATTTTTTTGTTCAGTATTTTTGTAATTATTTTTTTTCTTTAAATTTTAGGCCCTACTACTGAACTTCCAGTTAAAGTCACAGGAAATGTAAATGTAGGTTTTACCGCTGAGTTTACACCACTCCAAGTAGGAGCCCATTCAATATCAGTTGAATACAATGGCCATGCTGTTAATGGTACTCCTTATGTAGCTAAAGCTTATGACTCGAGTAAAGTTTTAGTTGGACATGTGCCTAAAGGTCATGTTGGAAATACATTCCAATTCACTGGTATAATTAAAACATTTTTTTCTTTAAATATTATATATTGTATGATGATTAATATTCTTTGATATCATTGTTTTGTGTAGTTGATGCTAGTGAAGCAGGTGAAGGAAATTTAGAAATTACTATATCAGCCAGAGGAGCAAATATTCCCACTCAAGTACATCCTCAAGGCAATGCTAAATTTGCTGTTAGTTTTCTACCACTTCAGCCTACTGATCATGTCATTACTATTCATTTTAATAAGGAACCAGTCCCAGGTTAGATAAATTTTATAATTTTTAATATTAACATACTAATTTAACTACAAAATTATTTATTTTAAATTAATAATTATGTTTGTTTTAGGGTCTCCTTTTATTGCTCATGTTGAGGGAGATTTACCGTTAGTTAGTGGTACTTCACTAACTAGCGCTCCTGTCTCAACTACTTCTCATTTCACTATGAGCAATGTTTCTGGATCATTGGATGACATTGAAGTTAATGTTGAGGGTAAGTTATGAATTCATTAATTTTCGTTTTCATTTTACATATTTGCCTCAGCACGACTGTATGGAATTTCAATTAAAGCTTGTTTACAAGTATGTGTGTCTATATTTTTACAGGTGGGCGATATCAAAAATCTCGATTATACTGATACTTCTCTCTTTTATTAACAACAAACTTTTAAAAACTTTCTGACAGCTATTAACGCTAATATTTTAATTTGGTGGTAGACCTATAAATGTAATGTACTGAAATAAAACTAATTCATTTAAAATATTTATATACATATATATATATATATATATTTAATCTAGAAATATTAAATAGCTATTGGTTGATATAAAAAAAAAAAAAAATAAAAAAATATATGTTGCCATAAAGTAGTATAGTTAAAAGATTTATCTTCTGAAAACATCTTTATTATTATATTTAAATAATTATTTGTATTCTAAATTTTATTTTATTATCTACTTAATTCTAAGAAATACTGTGATCAATCAATGAGAATAAATTAACAAATTTTTGTATAATTTCATATTTTTTTAAACATTTTTTAGAACTTGTCATAGTTGTGAAGTCTAAACTTTAATAATACATTTTGATTTTATTTTCATAAATTAATTTTGAATTAATAACTGGATGGCCAATAAAGATGTTTTCATCAGGTATTTTTAACTTACATTAATATATATGTTATATTTTGTTAACACATTTACATATTAACGAAAATTTAAAAGATTTAATGGAGTATTTTAAAAGCTTATGTATTATAATTTTATTAGTTTAATTTCATTTTTGAATAGTGTTTGTTGAGTTTAAAATTAAATATTACATGCTGTATATTTTGTAGAGCTTGTAAATTGAGTGTTTTACATTCATTTATTTGAATGTGCATTTCTACTTATCTATTTAATAATATTATATCAAATTTTACTAACTAACTATAGTTTAATAATAGAAATTCTATTTTTTGAAATACTATTTTTTTCTTTTAATTTAATTTTTTTTTTTTTGGATTTTTTTTTCATCTTAGTAATTCTTGTTATAATTTTTACATATTTAATTTTAATAATATTAAATCTAATTTAATCGATTTAAATAATAAAAATATAATGTAATGTAATAAAATATTACACAAAGCACAAAGAATAAAAAAAAAAATAAAAAAAAAAAAAAAAAAAAAAAAATAAAGTTTTTAAAAAATATATAAAACAAATTCATATTTCTTAAATATTAAAAAAAAAATACATTTAATTAATATTATACAATTTTTATTTTGGTGCTTTATGCATGCCAATCATTAAATAATTGCATTTTGTCACTTTTTTATGTTATATGTATATTTTTTTAATATAAATTTTTTAGTGTTTGGTTTAAAGCATAATTTTTACTTTAAAGTTTAAACATTAAAAAATGTTTATTTAATGCTTATGCGCTTCACTTATTCAAATAATGTTACTAACACTAATGAAGGATTATATAGGTCCTAATGGGTCGGCAGTTCCTGCCCAAGTAAAAGAATCTGGTTCACAATCATATAAAATTGAATTCTGTCCTAAAATTGTTGGTGAACACAAGATTGCTGTTAGTTATCTTCGGACTCCAGTTGCCGGATCTCCATTTAGTTGTAAGGTGTATGATATCAAAGCTATTAAAGTGAAATCAGTACCTAAGGGCACAGTTGGACAACAAGTCACTTTTATTGGTAAATATATATGGTTTAATAATAATTATGCTCCATATATTCATTTATTTGGTAAATTTTAGTTGAAACAAGTCAAGCTGGTCCAGGTAATTTAGAAGTTACAGTAAATGGTGGTCGAGTGCCAACTTCTGCTCAAGCTCAAGGACCACATACCTATGCGATATCATTTACACCTCGTCAACCAACTGTTCATACTGTACATTTACGTTTTAATAATCATGATGTACCAGGTAAAGTAAAGGTTGAAAATTGTATAGTTGGTCATAAATTCATAAATATCTGATATTTTTAAGAATAAAACTATTTTTTGTATGTAACTAGTGAGAGAAAAGCTTAAATTAAATTAAAAAATATCTTAAAAAATTTTTTTATTTTGTTTTTATGTGAATTTATCATATTTTAAGCCATGATTTGATAAATTAAAACAATTTTTGTTTTAGGTTCACCATTTACTTGTTCTGTTTCTGAAGCTGCTAGAGTGGTTGTCTGGTCAGCTACTGAAGATAAAGTTGCTGTTGGTAAAATAGCATCATTTGCTGTTCAATGTGAAAGTAGTCCTCAAGTACAAGTTCTTGCACCTCTTAGACATTCTTTACCTGTTACTGTTATACCTGCTACTCAACCATCAACTCACAATGTTCAATTTACTCCTATTGATGTTGGTAAGCCTAAATTATGTTTTCTAATAATTAATGTAATTTATTTTTTGTTATTATAAATAATATGATATATTTTACTTTTAAATAGGTGATCATAGCGTTGAAGTTAAAGTTGATGGCATACACGTCGAAGGCAGTCCATTTTTAGTTAAAGCATATGATGCTTCTAAAGTTCGTGTTACAGATATTAACACAGGATTTGTGGGAAAACCTGTCAATTTCAATAGTGAGAATATACTTTTTTTTTTATAAAATCAAAAACTTAACATTTTTGTTATTTTAGTTAATGCTAGTGAAGCTGGTGCTGGTAATTTAGAAATTATAGTGTCAGTTAATGGAGTCAATGTTCCAAATTATGTTCAATCTGAAGGAAATGCTAAGTTTCGCGTTAATTTTAAACCCCGAGATGCTGCTCCCCATAGTCTGAGTGTACGCTTTAATGGTGAACCTATTCCAGGTAATATAACATGTGTTTAACATATCATATAATATTAAAAATATATTAAAAATAATCAATAATTAATTATTTATCATACAGGGTCTCCATTAACTTGCAGAGTATTAGATATTGATCAAGTTGCAGTAACTGGAAATGGTGTTCGATATTGTGCTATAAAAAAGACTGCAGACATTAAAATAGAAAGTCCCGATATATCTAATGATACAAATTTCAAAGTCAATGTCTTTTCACCATCTGGACAATTGATTGATGTTAAAACGAGCATCATGGCCAATGCTATTGGAGCATATTATACACCAAATGAAATTGGTAATTTTTTTAATGTCAACACAATATTTATGAACCAAAAAAGCATTTTATGAAATATATTTTATAATTAATTAAAACATTTCCAGGAAGACATATGATAGAAATTTTTATAGAAGATCAGCCAGTTGATGGTAGTCCATTTGCTTGTCATGCATATAATATAAACAATATAAAAGTTACAGGACTTGATAATGCTAAAGTAAGTTTCTTACAGATAATATACTAATATAGTATATTTTATTTTTATGTATGTACTCATGAAATATTTTTACAAAGGCTAGTAAACCAGTTACATTCAGCGTTGATGCTACAGAAGCCGGAGAAGGCACATTAGAATTGGTGGTTAGCAGCCAAAAAGGCACAGTTAAAGCAGAAGTAGTCGCTTGTTCAAGAGGATTATACGATGTAACATTTGTTCCTCATAATGCAATACCACATTTTGTTAATATAACATTTAATGATGAAATTGTACCAGGTAAATAACAAAATAAAATTAATATTTGTTTATTAAGATTAAGATTGTATTCATTAAATGGTTATTTAAATTTTCATTTAAAGGAAGTCCATATAGCTGTGATGTTGTTGATTTAAATGGAGTCAAGAAAGGAGTATCTGGTTCATCAATTACTGCATTCGGTGAAGGATTGCAACGAGTAAAACTTGGTTATTCAGCTCGTTTTGACATAAATCCACACATTGCTGATCATGGATCTATTAGTGTGATTGTAAAAGGTTTGTGTTTCTCTATTGACGAATGATATATTTTTTTAAACGTTTTTCTATTATTATGTTATTTTAATGTTAAACAATTTTTGAAATTAGATCCTGATAATAAGACTATACCTGTTAATTTACACAAGCATGATAGTGGGTTATATCGGGTAACATATCGCCCATCTATTGTTGGTGTTCATATGGTTACAATTACGCATAGAAATCAGCCAATTACCAAACATCCTTGGAAAGTTCAAGTCATAGATTCTGAGTTAGTTATTATTAGTGGACTCAATGAAGCTATTTGTAATAAACCTGCATCATTTAAAGGTAAGAAAAAAAAAAACATTAATAAAATAGTAATTGACTTAATTATAATGTTTTTTCTTACCTCGTATAGTTGATACAAGGAATGCTGGTAAAGGAGAATTATCTGTGGCAATTAAAGCAGCTGGCCGTGATGTCAAATTAAAATCTTCAGATGTAGAGTCTAATGGTATCTACCAAGTAGCATATCAGCCTGTTATACCTGTACCTCATTATGTGCATGTAAAATACAACAATTTTAATGTGCATGGGTCGCCGTTTATGGTGAATGTGCGAGAACAAAATCCATCTACATCAGCTGAACTTAGAGTTGTTGGTCTAGGGCTTTACCAAGGTATTTCTAACAAAATGTCAACTTTTATAATTGACAGTGCTGGTAAATCCAGTCATGAATTTGATGTTGTTATTACTGGAATGCAACATAGTGCTGTCCCAGCCCAATGTTATCAACACAAAAATGGTATGAACTTGATTGTTGAATTCACACCTCCCAAAGTTGGTGAGTTTTTACTATTTTTCTTAATATCTATTATTGATTTTAATTTAATGATTTTTTTTTTTTATTATTATTATTCAGGACAGTATAATATTGATGTCACACACTTTGGTAAGCATTTAAAGGGATCACCATTCACCAGTTATGTATACGATGCTAGTAAAGTTAAAATTGACAGTCTTCCAGAGAAGAATAGTGCAGTTGTTCATAAACCAATGTCATTTAGATGTTAGTATGCTGTACAAAAAAAATTTTTTCCATAATAGTACTTATTAACTATCCAATTTTCAGTGTTGCGGAAGAATGCTGGGTTGGCTGATTTTACAGTTACTTGTCTTGGTCCAGATAATGAGGATGTTCCAGTAGATTTAAAATTATTCAATGAAGATATTGATGTTGTTCAAATAAACCCCACAGTACCTGGAGATTATATTTTCAACATCTGCTATGGCAAAGATCATATACCTGAAAGTCCATTAAAAGTGCATGTTGCTGATCCAGGAATACCTCGAGCTTGGGGTTCTGGTCTTGTTAAAGCTCTTAAAGATGTTTCAACAAAATTTTACGTCTCAGCATTGGGCACATCTTATCATGCTGTTCCTGTTGTTAATATACGTAATGGATCTGAAATAATACCTGTGACAATTAATCAATGTTCAAGTGGTCATGAAGGAGATTATGAAGTCTTATTTATTCCGAACCATATTGGTTTTTGTGATATAAATATTTTTTGGAATGGAAGACATGTTGGTGAATCACCATATAAGTGTATGGTTGTTGATTTGACTAAAGTGCTGACAATTGGTGAATCAAATTTAAATAATCGTATTATACTTGGAGTTAATGCTCCTACAACATTGACATTTGATACTTCAGTAGCTGGTCCTGGTAAATATTACACATCTTGTTAAATTGTTATTTGAAGTCAATTATCATTTTTATTATTCACATCTCAGGAAAATTAGCTGGTCATTTAGAAAGTCAAGGAGGAACAATTGTTCCAATAATGATAGATCATGCTGGTGATAATGTTAAATGCGTATTAACACCACACATATCTGGCCCTCATGCTCTGTACTTGAATTTTGCTGGACTACCATTACCAGGTTCACCTTATCCTGCTTTAGTAGAAAGTGGAGCTGCTGGTGTACGAGTAGTACTATCTGGTAGTGGGCTGTCAACGGCTACTTGTGGACAACAAGCAGAATTTATAATTGATGGGTCACAAGCAGGGCCTGGTATGTTAATACTATTATTTTAATTTTAATGTGTTTTTTCAGTTGTTATGATAATTGTGTTATTTTATTTAAGGTAATCCTGTAGTCACCATAGCAGGCTCTAGACATGAAATACCAGTTAATATCGAAAAAACAGGTGATAATGTGTACAGTGCTGTTTATACCCCTGTAAGTCCAGGTGCTTATTTATTAAATGTGCTTTGGGGTCACAGGTAAATAAATAAATTTATTTTTATTTTTTATGCATTTTTATGGCTTATAATAATATATATTTTCTTATTTTAGGCAAGTTAAAGGCTGTCCTTTAAAGGTAAATGTAACTGGTGTTTGTGATGCTAGTAAAGTTCTATGCACTGGAGATGGTCTAGGTATAGGTACAGTTGGAAAAGATATCAGAAGTTTTATTGATACACGAAGAGCTGGTCCAGGTATAACATTTAAGACATTCCATATTTTTATGATTATTATTTATGTAAACCATTCATTATCGTACATGTATTTTTCAGGAGAGTTAAGTGCTCACTGCATCGGACCTCATAAAGTTGCCTATTGTGAACTATATGACCATGGAGATGGAACTTTCACATTAAATGTGAAACCACAAGAATCAGGCAGACATACACTGACTGTTAAATATGCCGGTTAGCATAATAATTAATTACTAAAAAAAAATAGCATATACCTAGTAGGAAATATATATATTTTAAGGGTATTTCATTGTTAGAAATATGTATTATTTTAATTTAAACAATTTTTGCATGTTGTGTTCTTTTGTATATACCAAAAATTTAGGTGAGGATGTACCTGGAAGTCCTTTTACTGTTCGAGTTAGCGGTGCACCAGATGCTAGTAAAGTTCGAGTGTACGGTCCTGGGATTGAACACGGCGTGTTAGCAATTTTCCAAAGTAGATTTATATGTGATACTCGTGGAGCTGGTGCTGGACAGTTAACTGTCAGAGTTAGAGGACCTAAAGGTGAATGCCAAAACACTTAAGTACACTTTTTTACACTTCTCAAATTTATAATTTGTATTTTATTTGCAATGAACTATTGTTGATTGTTATTATATTATCTAATTTTATTATTATTAATTTTTATATTTTAGGAGCATTCCGTGTAGAAATGCAACGTGAAAATCAAAAAGACCGAACTATATTATGTAAGTTTGATCCAACAGAGCCTGGTGATTATAGAGTGGAAGTAAAATGGGCCGGAGAGCATGTTCCTGGTTCTCCATTCATGGTCATGATATTTGACACACAAGAAGAACTTAACCGTTTTTTACAGGTAAATTACTCATGTGGTGATATGTTTTGTTTTAAATATGTAACTTATAATTTTATATCTAATTTTTCTTTTTTATTGATGATTTTAGGGTAATCATTCACCAGCAGGTTCTGATCTATATAGTAGTGTTAATTACTCATCAAGTTATGCTCATATCACACCTTAAACTTTGTTACTAGGTGAATAATATAATTTTAAATAATAGTATTTTTTTTTTTTTGTTAAACTATTTTATTACATTAAAAATAATTGTTTTTAACTAGGATTATTGGTAAACAAATCCGTCCAACTGACTATTGATTTTTTTTTTAAATTTATATTATATTTATTATTTATTTAATATTTAATATTTTTTTTATTATATTTACAAATTAACTTATTTAAAAAAAATCAAAATTAAGTACTATGTTCTTGTTATATGTCTTCCATGTATTATTTAACAAAGTCCATAAATAATAAAAAAAAATGTATTAATATAATATTTTTGTCTATTTGATATTTTAATATCGTGAAATAGGTAGGATAATCTTTTATTTATTTATTGTTTACAAATTACAACATATTTTATAAATGTCTTGTTGTACAAAATAATATGATGTGTCATTGTAGTTAAAGCAAGTGCATAACATAATGAATATGCAGATTGTCATAGTTTACAGAATCAATAGTTGCTTGTGTTTCAACAATAAGACTATTGTCATATGGCATTAAAGATCGGTTAGTGTTGAACTTGAATAATAAAAATATATTTAAAATGAATAAAGGTAATTTTGTAAAAAAATTATTTACATAAAGATTAATATGATAAAAATTTGATAGATTGATGAAAAATTAATGCATTAATATAAATAATTATAATTCTTTGTTAATATGAGTATGATTATTAATTTTGTATTTATATGTAAATAATAATTTTTAACAAGTTGGCATTACTACAGGGAAAAATTTGAAAACAAATTTCTTTTTGAAAATGATTTTCAATTTACAAACATTGTGAATTATATAAAACAATATATTTAAACTTTAAACAAACATAGGTATAAAACTCATAACTTCGATCCACCAATTATTGTTAGTATAGTTGATTATCTTTATTTTTTATTTTTTAATAGTCCACAACTTAAGATCTTAGTAACGTGTATTACTTGAAAATAGGTATACATGTAAAAATCACATAGTATTCACCTGAAACTTTAAATTTAAATTAAAAATTTTGATAAATGTTTGTAATAATATTATGGAAAGTTAGAGTTCAATATTTTTGTAAGTTATGAAGTGGAAAATGCATGCAAAATAGTTGCACAGATGAGGGACTCATTATGAAACATGCTGTGACTTAAACTAAGGTAAAGTTGTGCTGGAGTCAACAGGAATGGTAATTAATTCAGTTTATCAGTGAATATTGTCCAACTGCATTAATGTAACAAAAGGAATTAAATTTTATGATCCATGTGTGTAATATTGCAGTCAACAACATATAAAAACATGAATTCTTATGAAATAAAAAATCCCGTTAAATAATTTCTTTGAATTTTATTTTTTATTCATTTAAATAATACTTAATTCTAATATAAATTACTATATTTACAAATATAATTATCATTAATTAAGAATCTACAAATATAACTTTTTTTAGAATACAATATATTTTTTTTTTGTTTTTCATATAGGAGTATAATTTTCTGTAATCAAGTAGTTTAAAGTTTCAACTTGCCCAAAAAGGCGAAAAAATCAAAATGTATTAATAAAACAAAATGGCTTCAACATAAAATGAGATCGTCGATCTTACGAACTAAAAATAATCGTTTTTATGGCAGAGATAAACGGGCGCAAAAAAAAAATGTTTTGTCTTCGAATAACAATATAACCAACGCGCAATACAAAAGAAAGAAAATATGTAAACGAAATAATATAATTAATGTCGAGTTTTTATCTTCGCCGTAGGTAGGTACGTAGGTAGTATTACATAATATTATAGGAAGTGTGTCTAGAGTTCTATATAATAACATAATATATATATATATAAATATATAAATATAAAATATATTTATATATAATATATAGTAACGTAACAATGTAAGATTATTATATAAATATATATTTTATAATTTATAATTAAAAAATAAAAATAAATTAAAAATCTACCATTTTACACAATAATATAACTGCTAGAACTGCCGCGAAAAGACTTTAAAAAAAAATCTAAAATTTGACGTTTGATCTCGTTTTTCATTTTTGTTTTACATTACATCGTAATAATATCATACATATACATATATACATACATGCATATATATATGTATATAAATATCATATAAATTGAACAACAGAATGATTTTATACAACGAGCCGTACGAGAATATTATAAGTGAGTACACAATAATATTATTAATAACAATAATAATAATAATAATAATAATAATAATAACGTAATATGGTTATTACTTATTATAAAACCATACAAGGCGATGATCGCTTGAAAAACAAAAGACGAAAGAAAGAAACGAACAAACACATTAAATAATATTCGTATACATACACACATATATATATATATATATATGTATACGGTTAACGTGTTATGTTAACATATATGGTCAACCGTAGAACAATCGTATCGGTGGCGGAGAGGAACGCGATGAGGACGGGCACATCGTCTCGTATTACAAGTTTTGTATTTTATATATATTTAGGTATCACGATGTCATCTTCTCGTCCGCTCGAGTGACGATAACATTACGATTTTCATACAAGCCATATCATATATGGCATGCGTATATTATATTATTATTATTATTATTATGACTAAAAAATCGTATAAAGCGTTTGTTTTCACGAGTAAAATGATAATAATTTTTTAAATTATTAAAAACAAAAACAAAAATAAAAAAAACCATATGATATAACACACAGTCATGTATAGTAATAATAATAATAATAATAATAATAATAATTTATGTGGATGTTTCCGCGAGTGTCGCGCGCGCGATGACTCGACGACGACCATCTAACAACATATCAACGCGTTAAATATCATAGAGTTTTATCGATCGCGAACGTAATACATTATATTACACACGGACGAGGAGGCTGGTAAGGTACGCGCCAACGGTCGACGTCCGACGGGGTCAGTCGCACACGGAAATCGTGCTTTTCCTTTTCTTTCCGTTTGTGCGCGTAAAGTGTAGGTACAGCAGAGGTAACTCAAATAATGGGCGCAGCGTGCGGTTGCACAGCGGACATTTTCAAATCGATTCGGTGGAAGTGGAAATCGATTTGGGTTCGCAGCGGCGGTACCGGCGTGCTATTCTTTCATGCGCGTGGTTTGGGTGGAGGAAGGGTGTGAAGAGGGGCGTCTGATCGAGAAATACGTATTATTTATGACGAATATCACGGTTATTACCTCGGGGGGCCGGTAAAATCGAAACGGTTTTAATTCAAGTCAGGTATCCGGCACAGGTAACGCAGCGTGGATATCACGCACAGAGGAGGGTCTGGAGGATCCGAGATCCCCATCCTCTTGGGCGCGCCTCCGGATCGCTTTCGGTTGTTCGGTAATTTCGTTCTGACTGTAAGACGGCTCTGGTAAGTAGTACCTATTTACGTCCGCCGTACCGGCGCCGAGGTCGAAAACAAATAGGAAAAACTATAAATAGCATCGTCACTCGAACCCTTTCCGCAATTTCTGCCACACCCCGAGCCATGTTCTCATCGTTATAACCGACCGGAAAGGATTCGATTTCGATATTATTATAAACTTTTTTCCGCGTCCAACCACCGCGCGTCATACTCCGTCGTAATAACATCGTCGTACAGGCACGAGTCAAAAATAACCGTACATCTGGTTCCGTTTAAGTGCACCTCCCCCTCCCCCTGCGACAGCGTATAAAAAACGTCCGCGTATACGTAACATGGGAATGACCCGGCGAGTTCGATCGGCGGTCGTGGAACGTGATGCGTGTGTGTGATGTCGAGGTGAAGCTGTTCGATCGAGACAGGTCGTTATCGTGCCCGCCACAGCCGGAGGATGTGACTCGCGCGCGCGTTACGAAAATGTGTGTAAAGGTGTACCATATCATTACAAATCGCGGGAAGGAAAACCACAATAGAAAACGGCTTCGTTTTGTAAATGTTTATATAATATATATAATAATAAGTAAAAACGGGGTAATTGACACTGTTCGTTTTCAATAACAAAACAATAAAAATTGTCTTAACTACCTAAAATATTATTTCTCAGACTAGATAGTATTATTTATTATTTATTTATTTATTTAGTTATTGATTTAAAAAAAAAAGAAAGTTTTTCTTTTAATCACCTAAATTATTATATTTATTGCTGAGACGTTTTGTCGTAATAATATTATATATGTCTAAAAGTAAACATTTTATTTTAAATAATTTATACATATCGCGTGGAATATGTTTTTGATTGTTAAAAAGAAAATGTAACGAGGATCCCGTTCGGTAGGCCCTAGGACGTTATTTATTTTAATTTAATAGGAACTTAGGGATGCAATACAATTAAAAACACAATGCGGAGAACAACTGGCGGAGATGCCCGAAACTAAATTTACGAACACAATGCTAATCATCAAATATAACGTCGAAGGAATTATTTAAGTACAATGAACAGATCTCGTTGACTTTATATAATGACATAATATTATCACAAGGTTTAGTTTTAATAATGTTATTCCTTAACAGTTTCGAAACGAGGCATAAATATCAAACGAAAACGAAAACGTTAAATTAAAATATATCCTCAGACTGGACAGTCTCGTACAATTTGAGCAAGTGAATTTTGTATGAACTGAAAACGTTGAGAATGTAATTTGTAATTCTCAGTTCTGGATGTTAAAAAAAAAAAAAAATAAATGAAAAAAAAATAAAACAAAACAACTAAACAAAACGATATAATAAATCAACATTAAATTTTAATTATATTATAATTTATGCCTCTCCGACACTAACTATACACTACCATGCCAATACTTTTTCGAGTTTTTTTTCTTTTAAATATATATTATATAATATATTTTAAAATTTTAGAAATACTATATAATAATCAATATATTTGAAACACAATATTATTAATACACAATAATTAAATAGTATATAATATTATTATAGAACCACGTGACGCGTGTATGTTGTACTTCGTTCAGTTACGTATTGCCAGGTTCGCGTTCTCGTCGTCGCGCGCTCTCGATGTACCCGGCAGGCCAGAACTGATGATGCCTGCCGACCATGACCATCTGGGCTGGCGGCGCTTGTACGCGATGGAACTCCTGTGGCCCGGGCGGGCCTCGACGCTGTCGTGCCAGCGCCAGGCGCGTGGGCGTCCGGGATCGGGACAGGGACGGCATGCGACGGTCGGCCAGAACAGCGCCTCTGCTGGAACGGCCAGTTCCGTGGGCATGAAGGCCGTAGGAACACTGGTCGAACTCGTACTGGTCGTCGACTCAGCGGCGGCTGTCATGGCGGCCGTGCTGCGCCCGCAGCTGTCGCGCTGCTAAACAACGGCGTAGCGGCGGCGTGGCGTGACGTGCGGCGCGCCGAAATCGAACTCCGTCGGCGTGAACAGCGACGACGGGTGTACCCGCCGGCGGAAGTGGCGGCGGTGGCGGCGGCGTTGGGTGTTTGGCCTGACGGCGGCGGGCCGGCCTGCGCCGCCGCCGCACCGAACGTCGTCACGCTGGCGCGCCGGGGTGTTGTTGCTGCGTGCTGGACGTGGTGTTCGCGGAACCGAACGCTGGGTGGAACGGCTCTCGGGCGACGTTCGCTGATGGGCCCACGCCGGCCGCGCCGTCGGACGTCAGTTCCGGCGCGCTCAGGCATCACCATGTGCGCGGACG
>NW_020270469.1:4813807-5065333 GCF_002803265.2 Melanaphis sacchari | reverse complement strand
ATAATATACCGCAGATCATACCGACTGCTGATCGACGCTGCGTTAAGATTTTATTATTATTATTATTTTTAACAAATAATTACGGTAACGTTAGAAATCTATACATCATCTGTTATATATTTGTCAAATCATTGTTCTGTGATCATCGCGCGCGAAATAATTTTGTCTTTGAGCTTTTTCTTTTGTTTAACTGCGCGCGAAAATCGTTCCGAGGGAGGTGGGGGTTGGTGTGGATAGGTGGGCGGCTAGTCGTGTAGCGACGGTGGGTTCTTGCGATTCGTCACATACGCTCTCGATGTGCCGGCAGGCGTACCTGCCCGGGTTCGGGTGATACCTGGGACTGGCCGGCTGCAGACGTTGCATCAGCGTCCGGTGGTTCTCCTCGTGTATCGCCCTAAGCGACGGCAGCTGTTGGCTGTACCGCTCGTGCACGCTCTGCAACGTCGTCCGATCGTCGGCGGTAGCGGCGGCTACGGCGGCGGGACCCGCGGCCGCTGCCGGACGGCGGTCGAAGCCGTATGGAGTCCGTGGGTCGCACACCGTGGACACGACCACGATCGGCCGTCGGCGGTCGTCCGCGGCAGCGCCGTTGTCCGTCCGCCTCGGGCCGCCTCCGCTGCCGCCGCTGCTGCCGCTGACCGTCAACAACGGTTGACGGCTCCACGTCCTGTTGGAGAAACTGGGATGGGACAAGAACCCGCCGTCGTCACTGCTGCCGGACGAAGACCCGCTGCCCCGCCGGCTGGACGACCTGGAGTCGCCGGTCAACACGAACCGGCCGTCGGCCGACCGGGAGATGCGGCCGAGGCGGCGGCGTGGGCGTTGGCCGTCCGCCGGACCGTCCACGCAGTCTTGGTCGCGGCGGTCCAGGAACGAACTCGAGCGGGACGGCCGCGCCACCATGTTAAGAACGACGTTGCATCCGCTGCTCAGACTTGATATTCGGGTTGATCTAGATCTAGAAGGATAATACAAATGCGGGGTTTTAGTGTTCTGCTGTTTAAGTGTATGAATTGTGTGATATAATAATATATATATATATATATATATTATTGCAACAACAACAACAACAACAATACATGTAAAAGTACAGTCGTGAAGTACGAAGCCAATGTAAATGTGATAATGATATGTACACTTCAAATGCATTCCTAAGTCTGTAGCGATTTACAATTAGATATGTATGTTATAATATTATGTAGTTAACATAATATGTGTGTTGGTACTTGGTAATACTATTAATGTTATCGTTATGCAAAAAATCATGCTTGTTTTATGGTGCTCACGGATTAGAAACGATGAAAACCGTCTCAGATGTTTAACCTACACGTAAATGCAGATTAATGGTGAAAACACAATAAACAAAAATAAAATTGATCACATCTACGTGAAATCATAAAACTCCAATCCAATTAGTAATTAGTAGTTACTAATAAGGAAACAAATTTAATCAAATTCGAATACACTGTTGCGGTACCAAGGCGCGTCTTGTAAGACAACATAATATAGTGAGTGGTAAACATCTATTGCTAAACTATTAGACTTAAAATATTGGACAAGTCGAATTCAATATAAAATATATATTTTATAATTTATTCGAGTTATGTTCGTGATTTTACACACATTCGAACATACCCAACAACTTTGTTGATATTTTACAGTTGTACGTACGTTGTTGAAAAAAAAACTAATTAGTTAGACTTAAAAATACATACGTGACGTGTTTATCTAAAAACCCTCTCAAGTTCATGCCAACAGTCACGTTTCCAAAGATATCGTACTAAAGTATAACCTACAATGTGAATTTATTGTTTAGGTTTGAGGGATATAGGTTTTATATTTTACTGGAAAATTTTTAAAAAAAAAGTTCAAACAATATCCAACCAACCTAAATACACATTATTGAATACTTGGCGATATTTATTGATACAGGGCTATTGCCGTAAACTTAAAATTGTTTTTTGATAAATATTTATGTACTTTTATTGTTATTTTTTTCCGACAATGTCTAACGGAGAATCAGCAAATTTTTTGGGTAGACTTGAACAACAGATGTTACATGTGGGCAACCATTACAGTTTCACAAACATGATATTAAAATTAATGCATTTTGTGTCTAAGATGGTTAGGTTAGTTTGAACACGTCCTAACTACAATATTTTGACGTTCCTATGTCAAATACTAACCGAGTTTTGAGTATTCGCACGGTTTATAATGATTAATGATATAGTATTATATTATATTTTAATTAATTTAATGGGTCGACAACTTGTAAATAAATCGATGGCACAGCCTTGTGTCAACCCTCAAAAATGTCGTTTAACATCTTAAATAATGTTTATCAACGAGTTCGTGTATATAATAAATTATAGGTATGTATTCGTATTATATTATGATACGAATTGTTTTAGAATATTAGCTTAGATAAAAAATGTTTTCAGGTACTGGTTGTCGACACTTGTAGGAATAAAAATTAAAAATACTCTTTATGGTATAATAGGACGTGTTTGTACACCAAAATACTATATTCAATTTGATATTAATTTTAATACATTTATTCTGATAGAAAGTGCATTGGTTAAACTTACATCCTTAAATATTATTCTAAACAATACAAGACGGCTAGGTACCTACAGCATTAGCACTATACATACAATCTACAAATATAAATAATCTAAAACTTATGAAAACCAAATAATAATATTAAGTGCTATTGATTAATAAAGTGCAAGCAAACAAACACACGCATACTGTGATGTACCAATATTATTTTGAATTTGTGCGGCTCAACAGCTTGCTAGCTCTTCACCTGTTATCCTGAACGAAAGCACATAAACAAAATACAAATATATAAATAAACGTATTCGGTGTGTGTTAATATTGCAAACACAATAATATTATATTATTGACAAGTGTTTGAAAAAAAAAATCGTTTGTTTCGTGTCTCGATTATTTGCGCGTGTAATCATGATTTGCAAGCTATTCCCGTTTTTAGCACGAATAAAATTTGTTATTGTTCCATGTCGAGACGCATGCAATATATAATATTATTACACCCAATAATTGTATAATATTGTAAACATGTCCGTACCCCGTGGAAATATTAAATATTATTGATTTTAAACTATTTTCAAACGTGTTACGGTGATATTAGGTATATGTTGCATGATACATTATTATTATTTATTAGTTCCCTCCCGAATCGAATTTTTTCGATAAACGGCTCATAGCTTTCGCAATCGTCTATAATATTAATAATAATTATTATGTATACGTCACACGCGTCCCGCATTGTATGATATTATAATTGTGGTGACACATTCGGTGCATTATTATCATTATCATCATTATCATAAAATTATTATGATTTGTCGAAAATCGCAAACGAACACAAGCGGTTGCGAGTGAAGCGTATTGTAGCCTGCAGGTATATTATATAGGTACTATTTTTGTTTGATATATATTATATAAATGTTATATTATACATATTATAAATGCTTCGCTTACGGATTTCGCTATCGGCTAGGACAATTCGAGTCTATAGTCTCGGTAAGTACGAGTGTCCGCGAGCCTATATATAGACAAAAAATAGTATCCATGTAGGCGTTATATAAATCATATTATATGCGTTTCGCAATATTTCTCATAGTATATTATAAAAACATATTCCAATAAACACGCCCCGAATATGTAACAATATCAGTTCTTCTAAACAATTATTTAGTAGATATACACAATAATAATAATATAGCTGGTATATGCGACGAAACTCACTTTTTTAAAGGCACTTGACTAGTCCCCGGTATTTGGCCGCCATTTCTGGCGTCCGTAATTCTACACGCGACCATGTTGTAAGCTGAAATCACACAAAACGCCACACGTCCGTGTCAGTAACAAAATATTTTGTGTCAAAAACGTTCGAAACGGATAGACGCCACCCACGCGAACGTCGTTTATTTATTGTTAAGATCAATAAAATGATTGGTATGCATAACGTTCGTTTTTTGCTTACCTTTTTCGTGTTTTCTCCGTTTCCTCTTGTTGCAGATCTTTACTGCGCACACGGACAATATTATGGCGACGACGAAGAACAACAGCCCGCCAACGACACCCGCCGTGATGGCCTTGTGTTTCACCCTGGCGGGTACGGGGAATTTGATTTCTTCGCTGTTTTCAAAACTCTTCAAAGAGTACGCGACCACTCGGAAATAATAGGTACGACCTCCCACTAGACTTTTCACTAAAAACAGAAAGAAACGAAATCAATCGTTATGATATCCGCGAATTTCCTCGGGGAATTTCGTTTCGTTTACGATAGATGTTGGATATTTTTTTTATTATTATTTGTTTCAACGAATTTTGATAAAATACTAATGGACGAATGTAAAGACACGTATTATAATTGCAATGATATTACCGGTGTGCAATTGCACACTTATATAAACGGTTTAGTTATGAATGTTATGATTAACAGATAATAGATTAAGTTTGGAAAATAATACAAACTAATAATAATCTGTGTCAGCTGGAGATTTATACTTTGAATACGCGATAATCCCTCATAAAAATTACAAGATGGGATAGTTAATAGATTTATAACGTTGTTTTCTTTTAAATTTATCAGCGATTGTGTTGTGCGACACTCTTTAAAATAATGATATATTTTCCGTTTATATTACATTGCGTACAAGTTTCGTAGTTTTATGTTTATGTAAAACGTGTTTTTTATTTATATACTATATTATGTACCCAAATAATGAGTATCCTCTGCTCTGATTTGTGCCTTGTTCAAAGTTCTCCAAACCCCATCTGTCTTATAGTTGATGACGTAATAACGGACTAGATGAGCTCTTTCTAACGGAGCTTGCCAAGATATGACGAAGCCATTTTTGACTTCGGCGATGGTTACGTTTCTCGGTGGTCCGGGTTTTGGCCCTATACCAAAGCAAAATCAATTAAAGATAACAATAATAACAACAACAACAATAATAACAACTGGCAATCGGCGCAGTCGCATTAAGCATGTGCTTTTTGCTCTACCGACAAATGGTTGATGATAAAAACTTAGTTATACAAATGACGAGCAAGGTGAGAAACAATAATAATAATTAAGCTGATGATTTTTATACCTTTTGGTCTGAATACTGGTGGGTACATTGTAGCACCAGAGGATTCAGTGGGTAAAATGAGGTCACTATAGTCGACAACGTCTGCAAAACGGTGAATGAAATAAAATAAAAAATAAACACATGCAAAACAAAACAAAATGAAATTAAAATTGTATGGGTAAAATAATGGTTATTCCTGAAATAATGTCAATAAAGGACTTTCTAAAAATGATAAAAAAAAATTAATATATTTTAACGAAACGTATAGTTGTGACACCAACGCTATCATGCGGTAAATAAATGTGCTATGTACAATACGAAAATATCATAAAAGTAAGTTGTCATGCATTATCTAGATATAAATTATTTGTATATTACACTAAATGAAAAAATATGTACATTATATTGTTTGTGCTTACCGTCGCTCGGGGGAGGAGGTAACTCGGTGACCGGTGGCGCGGGACTTGTTTTTTTGGCCACGGTTAATGGTACGGCTGCTGCCACCCAACAGAGAATAGAATAAGCACAACAGACCAAACTTATGATATACAACAAGGGCATTTATAGAACAAAATTTTGCGGACGCTTACAACAAGAAACGAAAAGCTTCACACTGTCGCGAATGCGGCGACCGGTTGAGCAACGAAATAAGTAAAATTATTATAAATCGTAAAGCGATGTACGCAGTTAATATTAATATTAAAATAGTTTCAAATTTGACCGAATGGTCATTTTACACAGGCATTTAATTTTGAATTTGATTTGTAAGCATCCGACATAAATCATTATATAATACAATACACGTTATCTACAATAAAACGTAAGTTATTTCAAATCGTGTGCATAAGTAGTTTAAATCATAAATTCTGCGGAAGTTCAAGGCCACGTTGATCCTCCAAGGAGGATAAAACGTTTAACTTTAGTAGAAGATAATAAGATATCTAGACCTTGATCTACCACAGTTGTGTTTAAATTATTCAAAATACCCAGTTTATCGAATGTGACTTTAACGGCCACATTCTTTATGAATTATTATATATTAATAAATATTTATTATAAAATTACATTGATTTTTCCATATTCCAATAAGCGTCTAAAGCGACTAAATGTACAGTGCGGCCCGTTTATACAACTGACACTGTGTAGCCAACCCCCGTCAGTCGTTATTTTTTTTTCTTAAAAACAAATATACTTTTTTTTTAAATAAAATAAAATAAAATAAAATTAAAGAAAAGTAAAACACTTTATTATTGTAACTACGTCTGATCCACATTGCATTTACTTACCCAGTGTCCTGATCGAAATAACTTTGCTAAGCATTCCATCGCCTAACGCATTCTTGCCTACTACTTGAAACTCGTACGTCGTGTCCGGAGTTAGTCTGTTTATGGTGACTTGGGTGCTCCCCGACGGAGTAACAGGTATTGTAGACCAGTCCGCCATCCCTGGTTCTTTGTACCTAGACGAAAAATCATTACGCTCTGTTATAGTGATGTCATTTCGAACTGACGGCGGCTGTTTCGAAGTTTACCAAATTGTGTAGTCCTGTTTGTAATCGGGACCGCCGCTATAACCAGGTAGCCACTGTAGTGTAACGGTCGTCTCGGAAGCATTTGCCGAGACGTTGTAAGGGGCGTGCGGTTGAGTGCCTTCGACGACCAAATGAGTGGTCGTAACTATTGTGGCTACTTCGTTACTCGCGACACAATGATAATATCCGAAATCTGTTTTTCTGAGGTTTTCTATTGTGATATTACCACCGTGTATGCTATGACGACCTTTGGGCAACGGGGCGCCATCTCTCTGTTTTATCAATTGCACAATAATATTATTCAGTTCAGTTGTTTGGATATCGTTTTCGAATAACTTACTCTTTGCCACTGAATTTTCGGTTTTTGAGTGCCTTCAGCTTCTTGTGCATCACAATGCATTTCCACCGATTCGCTGATTTTGCGTTGGTACATGTTCTCCGGTTCAACAGTGAAAGTTGGCGGTTTCCTCACCAACACTTCCATTTGTCCGGATGATCCTTGAGTACCCTGTGCGTTGTAGGGTGTACAAGTGTATCTGCCCTGGTGGTTTTGATTGACCTAAACGATTAAAAAAAAAAAAAAAACCATCAAAATACGCACTCGTTTATTACGATCTGGTAACGAATTTTTGTTTTTTGAATTATTTACCCTGGTAAATAACAGCGAACCGTTGTTCATGATAACGACGTCTTTTTGTTGGTAAGGCTCGAGAAGACGTTTGTCTTTGGTCCATGTGACGTATTGTAAAGGTGGGTTGGCTTTAATGTAACATTGAACAACGCCGGCTAATCTGAACGGTAAATACTGTACGGTCGGTGTGAATGTAACTTTAGCTGGATCTATTTAGAATACAAACATATTAATGGTTGATATTTTTTGTCTTACAATAAGATTTATACGTACATTCAACATTCAAATAGGCTGATGCAGATTGAGGGTCACCAATGCCGTTGCTGACTTCGCACAGATATTGACCCGAATCGTCAGCACTGACGGGATTTATAACCATGGAACCGTCTTTTTTGATGGTCACTCTGGTTTCCAGCGATGAAATCGACTTCACGAAAGCTCCGTCGCGGGACCACCGGACAGTGACATTACCAGGCATGGCCTTCGCACCACACAGGAATTCGACTTTTTCGCCTTCCAATTTCGTCTGGTTAGTTGGAGGCGACATAATTACAGCTCCCCCCGCTATCAAAACCCTAGCCGTATGGCTAATTTGTCCTTCGCCATTTCTGGCGATGCACGTATAATCCCCGATGTCCTCAGTTCGGATGTTAGATATCCTCAGTTCAGTGCCATCATTGAATATGCCCACAGTGGTCGTAGGCTGTACATCTGTGGCGTCTTTGAACCATACGATTTCGGGTGTAGGTGTCCCCTCAGCCTGACAGTTTAGAATAATCGAATCTCCGACATTTATGTATTGGACTTCACCGGGGGTGGTGACAAATTTCGGAGGAGCTAAATAGCAGAATGCAAAAGATTATCGATTAATTAACCTATCATTTTATTGCATTAACATATTTTAATATTATATATGAAGTATAAGTTGTTAATCAAAATGAAGATAAACAGCTGTTACTTACCGTGGACGTCTAGATTAAACCACGTGCCGTTTTTATTAGTTGGTGACCGGTTGAGAAACACCACTTTACAGGCGTACCAACCTTGGTCCGACTCTTGTATATTGGTCAAGTTGAGCGAAGCGAGACCGTATGGAGAGTCCTGGGAGACTCTAGACACTCGGCCTTCATATCCCGAACCGCTGTGAGTGGGATAGTTGTCATACCAAATGAATATCGGTATGTCAAGACCCTAAAACATATACGGCCATCATGTTTCTGTCATACGTTCTACATTATGCGTGAAATAGTATAATATTCAAACGAACTACAATAAACCATAATAAAACAAAATGAATATATTTTGGTGTAAATATTAACTGCTCATTATATTATGCGATTGGAGATTCATAAAGTTTCTTTTAAAAAACGTATACATTACAATATATATTTTTATTTAGTATAAAATAAACGGTGTACCGTCTACTAATTTATGATTGTCTATAGTATGATGTACAGTCATCATTTACCAAATAATCATTAGAAATGTTTTTGCTTACTTTTTTCTCCCACTGTAAAACGTAAGGCACGGGGTGTTCGGCTGGGAACTCCACTTGGCAGTTGAACACAACTGATTCGCCCACGATGGCCGTGATGTGAACAGCATCGTTGAACGTCGACCCGGTAGCTATAAGCAGTAAGTACAAATACATGATTAATTTATACGAAATTATTTTTGTCCCTATATTTTGCTGTAGGTATTTGGTTTTGTCAAAAAGCTAATTGTATTAAAATATTAATATTATTTTTCTTTTTGAGACGTCGACAATCCATTATCTTTGAGATGTAATATGATTGGATACTAAAAATTGTCTATACTATTTTTTTACTGTTGAATTTTAGAAAATACTATTAATATTTTAAAAGACAAATAAATATATATTTGCAGTACAAACAAAAAGATGAAGTAACATTTTACGATCTAAATATTATTCGAAAAAAAATTAAAGAAAAGCTCTTCACAAAAGACGAAACAAATTATCGGCGTGCATCAGAGTAAAAAACCTTTTAAGCTTTTCATGACCCAAAAGATTAAAGATGAGCTCCTTCGAATAAAAAATATAAACGAAAACTATAATAGCGCTCAGAACTATTATAATATTGTGTAGAGACGATTTGAAGCGAATTGTGATCATTCATTTTTTGCAATCCTTTTTAGATTATTAAACGTATAAAATGTTTTTTAAAGGTGATTCGATGATAATTTTGAGTTATTTATAGTTTTATATTTTTATTATCGTTCTTAGAGGAAATTAAAATCGTTTAGTTTATGATTTGTGATTTAGTACCACTGTGGGTGAACTTAGTGTCTTAATATATAAATGGCAAAACGGCGTGTTTGCCGAAAAAATTAAAATGTTGTACCAATAAGTCCAACTATATTTTATTGAGTTCTTTGAAGTTTATGTATAGGTGTAATAATTTACGATTGGATAATAGAAAACAGATTCAGGTAGTTTTAATAATACGTACTAATAATTATTAAATTTGAATGCGTGCTTCGTAATATTATAGAAATTATAAAAGTCCAATTAATTTTATTGAAGTGTTATTGCTGTAATTGTAATAATAGAATTTAGAAATCACAGTTGTGTAGTACTATGCCTTATAATATTCACCCGGCCTACGGAACAGCCAAATGTTGGATCAATACCGACTGAAGAAACTACCGTCGAAAATCAAAGTTTGTGTTTCGACTACAAAATATGACTGCTATAAAATATAAAAAGTTAAAATCAATATTATATGTTTAAAACGTCTGTTTTTTGATTTTATTTTTAATATAAAGTCAAATGGGTGATTTGCTTGATTTTGTAATTGCTTATTTAACAATACATTACTGCGTATACTGATCTATATAGTTTGATAGTATAATATGTAATTAGTATTATAGATTAATAACTGTAATTTAGTTTTATTCATTTTTAAGTTGTATCCCAAACAGTATTCTATGATATTGTCAATCGAATAGGTACACGTAAATGGAAATGTATAACTGTTAGAAATATTTCATAAAACCGCAGTTTTATTTTTTAACAACTACCTATTTAGTAGGTGGGATGTTTAAAATATCCTAAATCTTATATGTTTTTATACGTCTTAAATTGTCAATTTTGAAATTGTCGTTTTTAAATTTTTTCATTCCGATTTTACTTAACTATTTAGTTTAATTTGAAATACTATAAATTTTAATGTTATATAATATGAATATTATTTTGAAAATCATATAATTTTTTTTTTTAGTAAACTGAAATAAAATTTCAGTTTTTAAACGATTATTTTGTTATAAAATTAAAAGTCTAAGGTAAGAAATATTAATTATTATTATCTACTGTTACGTGATAATAAAAGTTTATTTTTCATTTAATTTGATCGCTTGAAACGTAATTATTTGAACTTTGAACATTTTATTTTAATTAATTTAGTATAATTAAAATTTGTTTTTGTAATTCAATACTCAGTGTTTCGTAAATGAAAACCGTACTCAAAGTGGATGTATATATTTTTTATATTACAATTTTGAATGGTTGATATTTCGATTAATTTATTGAAATCGTGGTCCATGAGAAAAATGTTGGTTTAGAAATTAATTTAATTTAATACTTAATATACTTAAATGGCAAAATAAAAATGATATTTTTTTATAATTCTAGTTAATAACGTTTGATAAAAGTTTTAATAAAAAACTGATTTTAAAACTATTACTTTATGTAAATATATCCAATTTAGGTATTACATATATTATGTACTAATTGTCAATTTTTTTAAGTAATTTGATGAGACTAAATGATCTAAAAAGACGAACCTTTGACCCAGCCTCCGGGAAAAGAATATAGATTTACTAATGGTTTCAGGCGTGAAAAATAAAACGGGTTTAAAACAAAAAAAAAATCTTACGAGAATGATATCATTGACGGGAAACAGCTTTTGTTAAAAGGAGTTTTCATTGTTCGTCGAAAGGTTTTATAAAAAAACTACTCATCTTCCCCTTCAACCCATGGAGATAAAATAATGGAAAATGAGGATCCTTGGATCTAAAGTGTCCAAGAAAAGATGTAAAATATAGTGAATAATATTATTAAAACATATATTTATAACGACCGACATTTTTGTATGCAATAATGATGTCATATCTTATGAGTAAAATATTGTTGAAGCGTTTAGATAATTTATGTTTTAACATAATATTGCTTAACGTCGAATTTTATATAAATAGATGATCACGATGGAACTAATTAAAATAATTTTTCCTTTTATATAAGCAAAATAATAAGTAATAACAGTTTTCATATTAAAATATAATATAGGTAGGTACTAAACGTATAAATAACAGATGTTTTTTTTTTTTATTTATAAAAATATTAAAATCTTTAATATTATTTTGTTTTCGATTTTTATGATCGTATATTAAAGCAAGTCATTAATTCATTTTATTGACTATCAGTTTTATTTATTTTAGAACGAATATTTATTTAATATCCAAGTATACTTAATTGAATTATTGATTTATATAATAGTAATAAACTAATAACATTATTCTAACTGTTTTTAATTAAAAATAATAACTATAGACATAATATAGTAGATACTGATTCTACCGACCAACTATTAACCAAAATTTATATCATCAGTTTATGACTATTGATTTAAAAAAATAGAAAATAATTGAATCCAAAAACGATTCAGATGTTTTACTTAAAATTAATATACACAACATGAATAATAGAAGAAAAAATACTCAATTTTACAACCAATAACTATATTATTTCGTTCAGAATTAAAAATAAATTATTCATGACTTATTTAATAATGTTTAAAAATCGAAGTGAAAATGAAAAAAAAAAATGTCACTTTAATACTTACCCACAGTAATTATTACACTAAAAATATACATTAAACGAAATTAACAATTTAAATGGTTTTTAGTATATTCTAACTATTTTTGGCTTCCTTAATATCCATAGTAAATATAATTAGAAAATAAATTTAAGACATATTTAGTATAGGTAGGTACAATAATAATCATATATTATGTAGGAAACGAATTATGTTATGAGGGGTCGAAAAAAAATTACATTTCTTCAGGACCTTTGATTCACGACCAAATAATAATTAATCGTCACCTTCTGAACACACAGTCGGTTGATCGTGACGTGTTTTTAATTTTGATATAGACAACGGTGGTTTTCACCAGTATATTTCTCATGCCACGAAGGTTTTCTATTTTTTTACTATTTTTATTTGACAGACATCTAGTATTTTATATGGGATTTAGGTTTTTTTTGATGAAAGTTATGTTTATTTAATTGATTCTTTGTTTCGCATTTTCTAAATTAAAAATTATTAAGCTGCTATTTTAATTTGTATTACCTAAGTCTAAGTGAGCTTTTGATATGCGTTTATATACATAACACTTGTTACAGTTGCTTGAAATATAAATGTAAATATAACTGATTAACAGACAATATTTACGTTTAGTCAGATCATTTTATTTTTTTTCTATTTTTCATTTCATATAATTAAAAAAAAATTTAAACAACCAAATTATTGATGATATAAATAAATAAATAAATAAAGGTTGACGTTAGTTAGATAAAAAAAAAAGCTTCTTAAAAATCATCGATCATTGAATCATTATTTTAAAATTAAAAATAAAATAATCTGTCGTTGTACTGAAATGTCTTTAGATAGACAGCTTGATGTAGCTACTGTATAGCGCTTTCTTAATTGAAATATATTTGATGGATTATTTATAATAGTAAATAAATAATTTCGTTATAAACTGATATTTAAAATTAATAGGTACCTACTGACTGATATTATCAAAAGTTATTAAAAAAAGTTAGAATGAATTAGGTTTAACTGAGTCTTATAATATAGCCATATAGGTACAATCGAATTTTTATTTTTCAATCTATTAGCGAGAAGAATAATGTATGGGTAACACTAGTGAAAACATAAATAATGTGCACGAAACACGTGCCATATTAAGGTCTAACTACGTTATATTTTCCATGCACACATTATAGTGTAAGAAGTTTAATGTATTGTTTAAGACTTATTTATATTAGGTACTTTGAGTTGAAATATGAACATAATATTAAGTACGACGAGTATATTATTATAATAGTTTTCTTTTTTTTTAAAGCTCTGATAATATATCTTAAATATTTTATATATATATAATTTATACATAATTATTTTTACCCAATCTTGATTAAAAATATTATTTAAATAGCAATATAATATTGCATATAAATAAATATCCGTGACATTTTTTTTTTTTTTTGTAAATTGAATTTTACGGAATCTGTTAATAATATTGTAATAATTTAAGTTTTCGGTGACCAACCTGAACGGTGAAAGGCGTTCGAACAAAACGTAATGAATCGAATCATAGACATTTTATATTTTAAATGTCCAATATAATCGAAACATTTATATGTAGTTGCATTGGTTTAATCAAAATAGGTTTTAACGAGCGAAAGTCCGACGCGTGGTGTATTACTAAATCATCTACTGCACACCGAACGCTGTAAACCGAAACTGCAGCATCTATTATGTATTATTGTTTCTAATATGATTATGTATCCGAAATTGACGACGGTATGCTGTAGATATATATATATATATACTCTATTCCCAGTAGTTTCTTTGATATCATTTATATAGTAATAGAACATACCACCAAATCATTATTAATTCATCGTGAGCTCCGCATAAAGGACGAGAACTGTTGCAGGAGATGTATTTATGTAAGACGCGCGGTGTACATAAAGTCGTTTAATAACATATAATATATTGTATTATGTATGTTGTGGTGTTTAAACTTTCAGGGAAAAAATATCGAATTCCCTTAATGCAGTACGGCCACTCACTTGAGACTAGGACCCTGTTGAACAGCGAGAGAACGAGAGCTGCGAAGACTACCGTGACTTTGCTAAATAGTCTCTGGTCCAGCCGTAGGCCCATGCCTCTCTTCCCATACTCCTTGTTATACCTCTGACGACGCCATAGTCATCTGCAAACGAAAAGAAAAAACAACGGTCAAATACAGTATGATATTGCAGTAGTAATATTATTGATTATCTGTTTATAAAGTTATTAATTATTAGGTACATGATTTTGGACATCAGTATTTTCACGGGTTACTGTATGCATATAAAGTGATGTAATAATTATCATAGCATACTCAATAGATAATAATATGTCCGGTAGGAAGAAGGTACGCATTACAATGTTGAACCGTGTATTATTTGCACGCCTTTACTAAAACGCGGAAAACCGGTAAAGTGGTACGTAAACGAGTGGTGTCGTATCGGCGGAACTTTCGTCAATAAAACACTCGAGCGATTTTACTACGTATATAATATTCGTTCCGTCGGAAATAAGTTGTAGCCTGTAGGTATCTAATCGTAATAATGCTCTTTATTATTATTATTTTGTACACCGATAAGGGGTGCGTGTTTGTGTGATTTAATTTCGCCAACGCACCTGTTTTGTACTATAACCATGTCGTCGTGTGTTGTCGATAAAACGAATTAGGACAAAAAAAAAAAAAAAATTAAATTAAAAATATATGGGTCGTATCGCATAAATTGTTAAGTTATAAATATCATGCATTGCGCACAACTGCACAAGGCTCACTATAATATGGCGTAATACGCATGCAACTCAAAACCGTGGTTTTTATACGCGCGCGCGTGATAGTGCATAAATCGGTAACTTTTTTTGTGAACGCGTACTTAGACAGACGAGATGACGTCGTACGGCGACGAGACGGAATCGCTCGATTTCGAGTAAGACGGCGACGGCTCCTGGTCGGTCCGCTCATCGCAGCGGCGTGTCACATGTGTGCAAATATACCGCAGCGGACCCGTGGTTAAGGGGCAGGGTGAGAGATTATTATTAATCGACTTTTCAAAAAAAAAAAAAACGATTTAATATAGTTTGCAATACTATATACGGTCATATTATACAGATTACAGACAAGACGTTCACGATATAATATATTTTAAGCAATATTCTACTACTGCTTTTACTTCTACGAACACAAATTACTGTAGCTTACGACAAACGAAGACCGTTATTTATAGCGCGGTACGTATGGGACTTTATTGTCTCGGGACAAGGAAAACTTGTCTAAACTTTGAATATAAGTAATAACTATATATAATGTATATGTATAATTAATTATATACTTATCACTTATATAAGTTTAAGAGGTGAAAATTGGTCTTCTCCCCCCCCCTCCGTGCATAGGTTAGTCAGTCGTCTATGGCGCGAACCGCCACTGTCGCTCTTCTGCAAGTACTGTGTACACATATCGGTGGCCGGCGTGTAATCGGTATCGCGGCTGCTGACGAGTCTCGAGTAGTAGTAGTAGTAGTAGGAGGAGGTACTCACGTGATGACGACGGAACGACGAGCGGAAGTCTGGTCCGGGACGGCCACCGTCGTAACATATGGGCACGACCGGGTGCGGCGTCATCGCGCTGGTCAACGTCGTCGCCGGCGAAACGTCGCGGTGGCCGCTCCGGTACGCCATGGGCGGCGGCGATTTTCGGGGCCGCGAAGCGGCGTCGTTTCCGGACGGTCGGCGGGCGTAACGATGTTTCCGATTTGCGCACTGTTCGCGTCTTTTTTTCGCGACTACCGCCGTCGGCGTTATATCCGATACCGCCAACAACGGTGGTATCGAATCGCGGCTGTACGAGCGGTTTCTCAAAAGTCGCGCCGGCAGCACATCACGCGCGGCAATGTTATATTACTGTTGCGGTCGTCGTGTGACGACGGACAAAAGGCGTCGGACGTGCCGCGACCCTACGAACTCGCGATCCCGGATACGGTCCGTCGCATCCGCGACTGGTAACGAGTTGAGCTGGAACTGCGGGACAAAACGGCGTGTGCGAAAACGCGCGCGGCCAGCAGGCCGGCGCGGCGGCGTGCGTCGGTACGCGGCGTGCGCTTGGCAAAGAGTGCGCAGCACTGACTACCGCGCGCGACTCGCAGTTGTCGTACGGCAGGATTTGCCGGCGCAGGACCGGAGGCGGCGGATTGACGCTTGCGCTCCGACCATTCCAACTCGGCTGGGTCCGAGACAACCATACCGCCGCCGCCGCCGCCGCCGCCGCCGCCCTGATAACCGGCGAGCTTCGCACATTACCGGCTCACCACTCACCCGAGATCTCAACGACTGCCTTGTCAAGCTGAAACTCGCCGGGTCGTCGTCATCATCGTCGTCGTGTCGTCGTCGTGTGGCATTACAATAGTGACCATAGTACTGGAGTAGTAGTAGTAGTAAGTTAGTAGCAATAGCAGTAGTAGTAGTAGTAGCAGTATAGCAGCAGCAGCATTGGCAGTAGCCGGTGCGGGGCGGCAGAGCAGGCAGCCGTGAACTCTACAAAGATTTTTAGGGTAGCGTTTTGAGCAACAACAGCAATTATGTACAGGCGCGATGGAGGTACCAAACCACTAAAATAAAGTGTGTTAGGTCTTTTATAATGCGAGTATCTACCGTATGTTGACAATTATATAAACAAAATTTACTGTTGTAGGCTGTCTCAAGATACATCACATTAAATTTCAACAAATGAGCAAATCTAGTTTACAGATGTTTAGAAAATATCTATAGTCGTGCTAGACGGCGCAGAACACCTAGAATAAAAACGATTCGAATAAAATAAAGTGATATAAGAAAGTGTATTTTTTATTTTTTTAAAACTCAAACTATGTGAGACATGTATTATTTCGAAACACTGTCCATCCTTGTATAGTTAGATGGGTGTTTTGTTAATATGAAGATTCGTGCCGGCAAGCTGCGTTTGCATAATGACGAATTCAACGTTTAACTGTGTACTCAGATTTTTTAAATAAAATTAAGTAGGTACTATATAGATAGTTTATTATTTAAAACTTGTATCTAAAGATACACGCGTATAATTTATACAATACAAGATCAGATTTCCTGAAACTTTAAGAGAGCTGTAGGGCTTCCTCAGACCCTTCGTCATTATTACGGCCCAGGTTTAGTTGTATAGTAACGCAACGTCGACGTCATGATCGGAATCTGTATGCGTGTGAGTGGGCGTGAGAGTGTAATCGTAAGTTAAAACGTTAGCTACCATCATCTGAAAGAGTAGACGAAAGAAAACATTTCGGAACACCAGAAACATTGATTTCACCGGATATGTTTATATATTATAATATTTTATAGGTTCAACATTATTTTCATACGGCGTTGGGCTTCAAAGCACTGCTGCTCGCGGCCGAAAGCTTATAATATACGGTTTATCTATACAGTTTATCAGATGCAGTCTGGACGAGAGGCCATACAGAACAATATAATATTCCTCTACAGGCCCACACCTCTGCCATGAATATGAATTGTGTTTTACTCGGGTTCACCACTAGGTACTTAAAAAGAAAAATTACAATTCATACAAATTATTATATTTTGATAAGCGATATGATTGGTTCTAATCGGAGAACAGAATATTATAATAGCACTGATTTCCGTTAGTAAATACACTTTTTAAAGGAAAAAATATAAAACATATTGACAACCATTTATACAAAGTGTTGTGTACATAATAACATAACACCTTATATACTTGACTCTTTGTGTTCCAGTTAACTGAGTGTAACGCTACCTCCAATCGAATCGGTTAGCTTGAAAAGTTTCAGTTCTATGATGAAGTATTTTTTATTTTATTTTTTTTTAGGTTGATTTGGTCAGTTTTTGATTGATCGATTTGAAATTCCAGCACAGATTGCAAATCAACATACAGCCAAAAAAAGTAACCAAAGAATGTATAAAAAAAACAATCCGAACGTATTCTCTTAAAAATAATTTTTATTTTAATTTAGAGAATAATTTTTCTATTTAATCTTCGCAGATTAGCAGATCATTTGATAATCATTTATTGTTCAAATGAGAATTCCCAATTATAACCTAAATGTTTTAATATTTATTTTATAATAGAATTGTTAATACTATTAAATTTAATAGTTCAACGTTACTCAACAATCATCATAGTGGTATACGTTAATAAATTTAATACATTTTAAAAACGTTTTCTCGTCAATTCTATCAAGTACTTTAAGCACTTAAAATGTATGTTGACCACTACCTTTTAGTAAATTAAGCTTGTCTCATGATAACCGTTCATAATTCAATACATATCTATTTCGAAAATCCCGATCATATTCAAGCAAATATGAACACGTATATAGTTAGTACATTTTCCATTTTTCTATAGCCTATTGTTTGTCTATATTACGTTATCGATAGTCTTAAAAAAACCAATAGACAAATAATTTAACTACATTCAATTATTTAAGATAAGAAATATATTTATAATTTTTATATTAATTTTGTATATGCTAATAAAAATATTGTATAAATACGTACAAACGGCAAAGAAATAATTTAAAATCATAAAAGTAAAATAGTTAATTGATTATAACATTGGTTGAGTGGAGTCAGTTTTCATTTTACTGAACAAGTAAGTATCAAGTAATAAAGAAGTTGATTTAATGACGACTTAAAAGTTAAATTTCAAAACAAATGAATGGAAATCATTTTCTATTTTGTCTATTTTAAAATTCGTATTATTTTTAATAAATATTTTACTGAATAAAGTTATAGGCTTGGTACAATATTTTAGCACATCATTTATTACTCGTAAAGCTTTTCTGTCTTGTATAAATAACTTATTTTTGCTTATAAATATCAAATTATCCTTCAAGGTTAAAAAAGTTGAACATCTTTTATACTTTTTAATAATAAATGATGATTTCTCCTGTCGATTTATTTCTTTTACGAAACACTTATTTATTTATTTTATTATCAACTAATATAGAATTTTATTGTTTACTTTAAAAATTTATTTTAAACAAAAACTAAATGACAGTAGAACTCATACCATTTTTATAACGCAGTTTAGTCATCAAAAGAGTCTATAATATGCTATATACTGTACTTTCAAATATTAAAATGCGTTATTTTCATTTTTTTACGACTAGTAAACTGCGTCTCTTTGACCATGTGCTTGGAAAGAGAAAATATATTCTACTCTCGAAAATTGTATTGGATGACGCGAAAATGGACAGATATGATAGTATAGCGAAATTATCGACCTTTGTGCGTGAACCGTCGTCCGCGTTAGGTCTTAACCGACCCGTTGCCAAGTTTTAACTCGTTCCCTCTCTTTCATATATTTTTATTTTTTTTGTAACTCCTAAACTTTTCTCTCTATCCTACGGTCTCTTATCCCCGAAATAATCCTTGTCAACTACACCCTCTCTGACTCGTGGTTGGATGGAAGTTCCGAGTGGGTGGTGCAGGATAGTGACCAATATATATAATGCGCGGCGGCGGCGGTGTGTGTCCTTAATCTTTCTCTCCCATTTACTGAAAGTCCACAAAATGTAATCCAACGATATTTTCTTGGCCCCCAAAAAAACCCTCTAACCCACACTAGTTGGACAGACGTATTTCGGGTGATTATTTTCAATCTAAACACACGTAAAAAAATAAATAACGCTTTCCATCCCTATGAAACGGATACCTACGCGGTTAGAATGATCAATTCGTCTGTGCACGGACTAAGTGAGCAACAGAGCTCACTTAAAACGGTGTATGTGTTTTGAAATCTCTTGCTATGACCAGATTACACCCTTGGGAGTCAAATGTGTTGCTGCTCCTCCTGCTGATTGATAATACACACACATAACAGTGACACAAACATAATATCTACACACACATCTTAACCCGTAAAAGTAATGTTTTTTATGAGCGTTTTATATAAAATACAAACTCACAAACAGATTTTATTTATGCATACTACATAGGTACTTAATATGTATGAATGGAGTATGACACTTAAGACACTTAAAACAAGTATACTCATAATATTATGTATATAAGTATGCTGTAAATATAATTTCATCGATTGTTAATAATATAAAAACAAAAAAATAGAGTTTTGTAAATTTTAAATTGATTTTTACTTCATAATACCAATATATTTGAGTTACCAACTAAGTAATAGTAGGTGTTAGCTGCTTAGCTAAAATATTTTTAGCTTGTTTTATTGTGTATTGATGTTTCAGTAAAAAAATATAACATAATATATGTTTTATAGTATTATATTTTTATCGCGTCGATTGCTCGAACTAATAAACATATTTATTTTAGTCACATCGGCTAATATATTAACAGTGTGTATATTTTAGAATACAAAATTAACCAAAAATGGGTTGGAAATATATATTTTTATAGTGCACCCTTTTCCATCCAGGAAGTTTTAGTAGCTTATCATTTACATGAATGTGTGTAAAACAAAACTGGCTTTGCCACAGGACAAATTGCGGTCACCGATGGTCATTATTTTCATTTTCAGCAGCGTACGTGGCGTCATCGGAAAAACGGTCAATTTATGGAATATCATATCCATATATCTAATATCTTCAGCGCCCAACGTCCCTCTATATCTGTCCGGTTTGATTTATGTACATTCGCTGGTACCTTCCTCCTGCCATGCCATCATAGGCAATTCATATGTCCCTCGCGAATAAAATACACTTTGTGAGGATATATTTCGCGTATTTATTACTCTTTTTCCCCTCTCTCTCTCTCTCTCTCTCTCTCTCTCTGCTATGCTTCTGTCGTTTCTCACTCATTCTATCTGTGTCTCTTTTTTTCATATCTCCATCTCTCTTCACTAAAAACTACGGCGTTGATCAATAAAAAAACAGTAACAAATAAAAATTGGTAACATTTTTCTGCTCCCGTAAAGGAGTCGAAAATCTTTGTTTCTTTATTTTTCGTGTTATTATTTTATTTTTTTCGTTCATGTGGTAAGGTTATATGAAGCTTATTTACATAATGGCATCTGGCCAAAAGTGGATGAAACGAGCTTGCGCGATCAGTAGCAGCAGCGGCAGCGGACGTTATGATAAATGACGTGAGTGGTGGCTATATAGCGGTGGCCGCCACTGGCCCCATTCTCCGGGGAACGACCCCTTGCGCGAAAATTATGCCCACGTTACGTAGAAAATCCCGTTGTTTTCACACTCGAAAAGTTCCATACTACCTTTAAATTAGCATGAAAAAGAAGAAGTGGACGTCGGTTTTCAAAATGTTTCAAAAGAATATTTATTTATTTGAATAACGTTTTCTTATTCTTTTTTTTTTTTTACTTAGATAAAAACGTAGACTTTGCAATATTTCACGGCATAAACTTATTTGATTATCCATCATGTATTTGAAAAGAAGAAGAAGGACGTACATACAGTGTATGGTGTGGATAATTTTATTAGGCTTCAGGACGAGCACGAATGTGTGACACTGCATACTACACAGTACACACCGAAGTGTACTATACTCACACTACACAATTTTGACGCACTGGGCGGGCGTACGGCGTGTATGTGTCTCCGCCAAGTTACGTAACGAACGATTCAGTCGTATTTTTCGGTTTAAATTAACTTAGCGAGTGTCTTATAAAGTTCGCCGCTCGCATTTCCTCCGATCACTCGTGCGCGTTTTGTTAAGGATTGTTTTTAAAGTGGCTTGTGCGCGGGGCCATGGTTTGGTGTAAACGTTCTAAGTTTTAGTTATCATGCTCTGTTTTGTTCGATATATGTGTATTATTTGTGCTTATTATAATGCACACGTAACATTCATCCTTAAACTTCACAATTCCTATCACTGGGAAAACGTAAGACGCACACATTTTAATATGTACATAATGCGTGTATGTGCGTATCGTAACGGCATCAATTTCCCTCGCAGTGTCGTTTCGTATATTTCGTTACATATAGGTATAGTCAGGCGCCCACAGGCCACAACTGTTAAAGTAATGTTATATTATGTACGTGTAATTAAGCCGTTACACGTTAAGTCGCGTATTATTAATAACAATAATCATTTTAGTGTCTCAAATTAAGTTTGTTTGTTTTATGTCGTTAGAATGATTGTTATTAGTTCAAAACGTTCGTAATTTGATCCCCTTAAAATTCTTAGTAATAAGCAATAGTATTACTTATTAACGATTATAGTTCATTAAAACAAAGTTTTGATTATCATGTAAACAGTTACCATTTTTAAAACAACTGATTGAATAACCTACACTCGTTTATACGCCTAGTGAAAGAAATAAAAAAAAAATTACCACTGCTAATAATGTCTATAAGAAATCTAAGAGAAACGTACACTTATATTTACAACAAACCGTTATTTATTCATCATTATTTATTAGGTACCTATTTAATAAGTCGGCACTAAGGTGTTTCTGAAAAACGTTTATTGGTCGTGTGGTCGATGAGAAATAAAAAAATTAATTAAATTTGCAAATTAATATATTTTATAACAGAGTAGAGATATCAAAGACAAATTTTATGATTATGTAAATGCATATAATTTTTCAATGAATAAAATCAACGGTTTTAAAATTTACATAATAATAAATCTTATTTCCCTAACAATAATTCGTTTTAAAAAAAGTATATCTACCTTTGTTTTATTTTTTTTTTATTAATTGTTGATGAAATTGAATACGTTTAATTGGTAATTAAATGACGTAAAATGTTATGCTAAATAAACATTATTTTATTTACTAATTATTTTGAATCCCGAGCCTTGCAGCTTTTAAATCGTTCGTGTTTAATTTGAGTTAATATATTTTTATCGTAATTGCTTGATTTTTGAAATATACTAGGCATATCTTAGGTGTTTCATAATCATTTGGATTAAATTTTGCTATTTTTTATGGGTTAAATTTGTTTTTGTAATTCTCTGACGTGAAATTGATTTTCATGAACTGGTAATAGTTTTGTTATTAATCAGTCTAATTCTGTCCAGATTATCATCGGTGTACATAATCAGTTAATAAATAATAATAACATACATAATCAGTTCAACTGTTACACAGCTAATTTAGTGTATTATTTGGTTACGAGTTGAACGCCGACAGTTTTTGAATCTTAAATGACCGTAATTATTTCGTTAGGCATTGCAATTTTGACAATTACATAATTTATTCATATTAAGTCGACAGTTGTGACTTCCAACAAAATATTATATTTCCGTTTCTACGCATTTCTCCGAATAATTGATTTTCTCAAATTAAGTGGTTGATTTCTGTTTACGGTTGTATTGTCGTCGTTTTAGTATACAAATGTGTATAACAATAGTGTTTGGCTACCACTGTTCTCCGGGAAAACGTGGGTTCATAACGTCATTTAGTTACGGTTCTGGCGCTTTAACTCAACTGGCGAGTCAAATTAGTACGTCGGTCGCTTTTAATCCTCGATAACATGTCAAAATGCATCAGTCATGGAAAGTCGGCCGACCATACTTCGGGACTCCGGAGGGATAAATTAGTTTTTGACCAATTATCTGGTATTAGATGGCATAGGGTGAACACCGGTGAGACGTCATATGTACAAATAGGTTCGATGGAAGATCCTGTTACCTGGGTCTCTAGTGAACAGTTATGTCACGTCGTAGAGTCGTAGCAAAGTCGATTAAAAAATGTTTCACTGCAGTTGCTACTATATAATGTTATATAAGTATTTAGTATATAGTATTCGATATTATTTTATCAAAAAAATATGTTTTTCAGGTGAAAAAAATTGCGGAAATTATGTTTCACACATTAATTTTCGTTTTGTTAAATATAGTATTTGAATCAAGTGAATTCATAGGCCTCATAGGAATTTTAATCCTCGCGAGGAATTGATCAAATACCTTGTTATTTCGTGGGTTATTGTTTTCTTGTTTCACATCCAAGTCAGGTTTTGGTGCGTGAAAACCATTTGCAAAGTCCATTAAATTTCCAATTACGCGTTCCACACACATAACAACAGAAACACCCTTTTGGCCTTTAGCCACATTTAGTAACCCTTTATATATTAGAGTCCCTTATGATTGTGTTATAATTTTATACACATATTTTTTTCAATATTAATTAGTATAAAATGTTTCAAAATTTTTAAATTTGAACAATTAATATGAAAATATTTATACATAAAACTAATTTTAAATTGGTTGGAAATTTATTATAAATGCATATTTGGTACTTCAGAAAGTTGAATTGCTATCGTGCCATTGTGGTTTAAAAAAATGTGTGTATATTATATGGTATAAATTAAGTAAATATATCTATTTTTATGTTTCAAACTTAGGAGTCAGTCATCTATAAAATATAAAATATTCATTATTTTAAAAGTTTCGACCGTAGTTTTAGAATTCATTCTACACTGCTGAAAAATAAAAAATATTGTATTGACTTGGTCTGTTATAATAAAGATTAAAATTGTAATTTTTATTCAAAAGATTGTGTTATCTTTGTTTTTTGATTGCCACAAGAATTTTTTTTTTATTTTTAAATTGTTAAATTTTTGTACGATTTAATAAGGTATACAAAACTAATATACAATTATTTCACGTATTTATTTAACGTTTTTAGTTAAAGATTAAAGCTAAGTATCTCTCAATATTTTTATCAGTGTTATAATTATTTATAAATTTGTTAATATTTTACCTATAGGTTTTCATTAGATGGATCCACCCATTTGAAATTAATTATGTTGGTATGAATATTAAAAATGCAAATCGCATTCATAAATAATATTTAATAAACATAATGTAAACACCTAGGTTTTGTTTTGATTAAACTTGCTAATATAATTGTAATTTAATAAACGTAATGTAAACACATATAAGTGTTTTAGTCTAAACTTGCTTATAAGTTATAATTTATAACCATTAACTATTAACTAATATTATAGTTATAAAAAACTATATTATGTGTTATATATGATGCAATTTTATTACTGCATTTTAATATCCTATATCATGCTGTTGCTAACATTTTTATTTATATTCTTGAAAACTATCAGTGTACTTATTACGTTTTTACTATAAGATATTTAGAATATAGGTACGGCTTCTTAAAATGTTTCTCAGTATAGCCATACCTAATATTCCCTTTATTATTTCCTGGTACCCTTATACCTGTCAAGTGTCAACATGCGTTAGCATCGTATTGTAAATAATACGAGTATTATGTTTCTAAAAATAGAAATTGTTATTTTATCGTGATGTTAGTAAAAGTAAAAACTACAACCGATAAACATTGCAATAAAAGTCAATAAAGTTGATACTAATTCCAATTTTAATCAAATGTAAATTATTATATATACGAAATGTTTGCATAATACAGTGATGATAAGAAAAAGTGTTTAAAGTCAATATTTGCTTTTGAAAAAACAAAAAAACTAAAACACAAATTGACAAGAGGTTGTGCGCAAGGTTTTTGTCGTTTTTGAATTCCATAAGTATATATTGCAGTGCGGTTATCTTAAACCGACAGGTCTTGTATGATGTAATACCAAATGACAAATGATCATCAGTATATGACGATCAAATACCCTCGTCAAAAAAATGTAAAAGAAAAAAAAGTCTTATCTAAGATCAATGAAAATTTATTGAGGTTTAGCTTTCCTTGTTGGCCAACGGTGTGTTTGAAAATCGACTACGATTTCGTTTCATTTGTAACCTCTTAGTTCTGTACATAAACGTGCGCGTGTGAGTGTCGCGACACGATTAAATATATGATCAACGAATAACGATTATTTTTAATTAGCTTCATTATTGTTTAAAAAATATTGTACACGAAGATTTGAATATTTTACATATTCCTACAAATAAAAGTAATAAACGTAAATTAAAAAAAAAAAATGTTTTTTTTTTAAAATATATTTTTACATGGTAACTCGATCGATTTGGGGTTTCATTAAACTCAAAACTATTACTAGATGTTTCATTAAGTAAACAAATCATTATATTTTAACGGTATTAAATATAGATATAATATATATAGAATATTAAAATTTAATGATTAATATTTACAATTCTCATAGACAAATAATTTGATTATATCATTAGTTTTTTGAAAACGATACAATTTTAAGTTTATTGTACATAATATATTACATACAACTTATCTTTATATACTATAAAGTATTACGTGCAACCTTAAAGTAAATATTATGTAGTATTTTTCCATTTAATTAATTTGCCTCGTGAGCCATTGTACATTTATATAAATTTTATATCTACATTATTATTTATACATGAAACCGTTCTACGCAGCTATTAAGTATTATGAGGATATTAAAAAGACAACACGATTCAGATTATTATTACGTACACAATTTTATGATTTTGGTGTGCAATATTGAATGAATCATTTTAAAGTTGTTCGTATCCTTTCATAGGTTCCGCAATGTTATTAGATGTTACTAATACTCGCCATTGTATACGAAAGGCGCATTAGAAAAGAAAATTTTTCAATATATATGAAATGTCCAGCCGAAAGTTTTCTTCGATTAGGATGCTGTAGACCATTTACCCGCGCACTGTCGACGTAGAAACGTGACGTCACAGCTAATGGACGGTGGCGGCAGCGGTAGTTGCGGATTTGGAACGTGTAATTCGTTTAAGTTCGAGGCGAGGACAAAAAAAAAAGTGGGGAGAAATTGTTGCCACGGGGTTCGATCGATACAAGAAAAATACAATGCGTTAAAGTTTTGTGTTGACTATGATATATTCCTGTCAAAATATAACAGTTATTGAACATAATAATAATTTTTTAAAACACGTTCTATTATTACATTAAAAATAATAAACGCGTTTGATATGGTAGTCAGTAGGTATTATGTTATAGACTTATAGCCAATATACGTGCATAATGAATTAATGAGCAATGATGACATATTATTTGAAATAATTCGAAACGAAGTAAATGTACTTACTTAAAATAAATCTTCTTTCATTTTTAATTAAACTCAGAATATACTAATGTAATCAAGCGTTTAACTTAAATTATGCAGTATGGTAATTTTATTATGAACAACGACATATTATTTCTTCAAGAATCTCTTTTGGTTGTTTGTAAAATGTTAAGAGCGAGTTAGTTAGGTTACATTTAATTACATTTATATTTGTTACAGAATTAAATTTTTTACATAAATACGAATTATACAAAATTAATTGTAAATCCAAAAGATTCGTGCATTATTTGTAAAAATAATTTTTGGATTTAAATGCAATTCGTTTTTTTTATGTAGAAAATTTTTTACAATTGATATTGAAAACCCATTACCTAACCACATACATTTTCATTTCGATAATAAAAGAGAATATAAATATAATTTATAGTTAATTGTTTTAGCAGCCAATTTATGATGAATTATAATAATAATAATAAAAAATTATTCATTTATAACGGCGTTAATGTAGTATTTGATTACAATATCTTAAGGATGGAGTGTAAAAGAAACGAAACTATATGAATAACATAATACACCTAATTAATTTCGTTGAATATTATCGTAATCTTCTTGTAATTATTTTACGGTTTAAAACGTTATTTTTTTCAATTATTGGTTATGAACTATAGTACCAATTAGACATGACGTTTGCCAATGAAACGATAGTAAGATATTTATTAAGAATTTTGTCGGGACATTTTAAATAACTAGGACTAATTGCCGTTTATTATTTTTCCATGTATATTAGTAGATTTTGGTTTGTAGGGGTGATTGATTCAGACATTTAAAACCTTGACGGGATGTGTAATTCAGAATGTATTAAATTGTTTTGCATAATGACAATTGTAGCGGAATACTCGTAAGCGGTTCGTGTGACACGTTTCTGAAATGAAAAAAAATCGAAATTACGCGATATGTCGCCGGTCCCGGATAAACAGTTTTGATACATTGGAAGAGGAGGGAATATTTTTGTATTGCCTTTCTCCTCCCTTCCCAGGTAAAATTTTTTTTTTAAATATCGACCTTTATTTGAGTGGAAATATGTGTTTTTGCATTATTCCATATCTGTTAACATGATTTTATATCGATAACGTTTTTCCGGAATAATCTTATAAAGACAACGACCACCTTAATTGACCATTCTTAACACTGCACCTCGGCCTATAACTAAATCGGGATTTTAGCTTCTAGTGTTGATCCGCAATACATCGCGCCACTATACGTACATATCGTGATACAAGCACGTATTTTAATATAATATTATCGTTATTATGACCGCGTCGACCTATTTATAGTAGTGTTATGTGGGGTACATTGTGTCCGGGGTGCGCTGTGTGCAAAACCTGTCGCCGCCATCGCTTTCGTTCAAACCAAATCCTTGTTACTATAATACGTGTATATGGTATGTATGTATATATATATGTATGTATGTATGTATGTATGTATGTATATACCCAAGGCTCACCTAGCCGCACTCCACGGCCGCGCAACGGCTACACACCGTGTGAATCGGTGATGACGACGGGGGTGGAGATCGCGCCAAAATATTATTAATAACGTTTTACTATCCATTTATTATATCAGAAAAGAGCTAAGGTTCGCTGTTACATATATTACACGTACCGGCGCGTCGTTTCCATTAATAATAATAATAATAATATTATACACCTGTGTGTGTGTATACTGTATATATATATATGTACATATACATTGTACGGACCGACGCGAGAGCGCTTGCTATTATATACCTGTGTACACAATATATTATACAAGGTGGGAAACCGTGTTTTCACGTCTCTGCGCGTCGACAACACTCGAAAGCGGAAAAATGCCCCAGCGCACCCTGTACGCGCGCCGCAACCGACAACGCGAGGTCGCCGCTCACCACCATTTCGGGTACCGCGCCGTTCACACTCCCTCATCGGTTCGGGGGAGAGTTTGGCTGGGGGTGAGTGGACCTATGTGCGCGCAACATCGCCGGGGAGCGGTTAAATATATGAATCCCGGAGACCGCGAAGCGTAGATATTGTGTTTAAATATATATTATATATATATGTATGTATAATAATAACTCCGCGGTGGAGGAGAGAAAAATTATTTATGAACGCGGGCGGGCGGGCGTGTACGTTATACACGCGTTTTATATAGGCGCGTCTAAGTTATTAAACATTCTTCTCTCCGTCACCTTGGCGCGGCGTATAACACGTAGTCGTGCTCGTGTAGGTACCCAAATGTAATATATTATATATAATATATATACTCAAATGTTATATATAGTTCCAAGCGCGGGACAAAGACTAACCAGTATATATACTATAATAATAACAATAACAATAATAATAATAATAATAATAATAATAATAATAATAATACGTTTTAGCGTCGTCGTATATTCGTCCCGGTACCGTTTTTCGGCGTTTGTCTTTGGGCGATCTCAGCCGTTGAAAAAGGATTTCGCGTGACGCAATGATGATGATTTATTATTGTATCCGGATCATATTATTATATTTTATCGGTGGAATGCAGTGACGGCGACGGTACCACTTTCGGTTTTCTGTAATATATTATCAATGTGTATTTGTTTTTATTAAGAAAAGCCACTGCGACTTGATGATGACCATTTATATGGACTACGTCATATAGGCTGTCACAAGCTATGTTGATAAGACCAGACGACAATATAATATTAATAATAATTAATATTTCCGATCAAACAACCGAGATTATAATCTATAAATTAATTTAATAAATTAAGTAATTATAAGCACATATTTTTAACATATAATGGGTATTATTATAGAATTGGATGTAATTATATTTAATTATTATTTAGTATTGTTTATAAACATTAAGAAAATAATTAATATTACAAATATTTGAAAAAATTATTACTTGTCTGTGGGTCGGATAAAATTTATTCGCATCTAGTTTTCATCTAGATTACATTACAATGTAATATGTCATATGCAGACATAATATTTTTTATGCATCTAGTAACATCTCGATATTTTTTCTTTTTTACTAGAGGTTTTTGTCCAGCAAAAAATTAATTAATTATTACTTCAGTTAAATGTAGCTCTTTTTTAAGAATCTCAATAAGTCGCCATATGGTAGAATAGGACGCAGTTAACAAAGAAGAAAGTGTTTTATATCAACTTTTAATATTATTGTTTCTTTTTGGCAAACCTAATTGTGTATTATCGTGTTAGTTCCATAATTTTAAATCGAATATTGGAGGACGTCATACATTTCTCTTAGTTGATCTGCCAATCCACGTATTTTGAAAATAATCAATTCAATGGAGTTATAACTTTTCATTGTTGACAAAAAACTATTGGAGCATTAATTTGTCGAATTTCTCAACTACATATGTAACAAGAACAAAAGCTAAAGTCATTGGTTGTTATATTTTCAAAGCAAAATCTGCATCATTTATATAATATTTCTGGAAGGTTTTGTATTTTTGCTATAAACATTGATTAAAATGAAAAATTCTTATTTGTGCACCGGTAAAAACATTAATTAAATGCATCGACTGCCTAAAAAAAATTTCCCTGTTAAAAATGATTAAACTAATCAGGCTTACATTTTTTTTCAAAAATTAAAAGTTTTTGGGCAACTCTTTTTTGATTTATTTGGTAGAAGTATATAAATTAATAGCAACTCCGCATTATATTTTATTGCATGTATGGATAGTAGTTGAGTTATCAAATGTGGTGATGATTTAAATATGCCAGCTATAAATCGATGACTCAAAATCCAGATGCTAAAATTTTTAAATAATTTTTTTGTTAAAAATAATAATATTTTAATACTGTCATCCATGTTGCTATCTTATAAAAGGAATTGTTCATTGTTTAAAGTAATATTATACGGTTCAAAAATAATTAACTCCGATAACACGATCAGGTTGATTGGAGGGGCTTTTTTTTTATGCATTACTCGTTGAATCGTTTTTTTTTATAGCATTAATTGTTGATTAAGAGGATTGAGAGCCTCAAGGATTAGCTCGAGAAGAACACTGATTTGAACAACAATTTGTTGTGGAGTTGACTTACTTTAATTTGGCATTTATTTTATATGTAAAATATATTTTTTAACCCTAATTTCTTGAGAAATTTGGTGTATGATCATAATCGTCTTTATGAAAGGGAACCTTATTATTTTTTGTATGCGCCCTTCCACCGCATTTATCAGTATTGTATCTGATATACTTTCAGTAAGTTTTTAATTCTCGTTCAATTTTTGTGATTTGAGCATATTGTGTTGGCTATAAATTTATCGGCGTATCAAGTCCACGAATCCGAATTTCAACTTGTATATAATATATAAAATATTATGATGCATTTCTAAGTGTTATACGTATATTATAATATTGTATACGTATTATACGTATTATGAGATATGATAAATGAATTGTAATACCTGACGAACGCTTAAGTATTTCTAGTGTTGTACTTTTATATTGTATTACAAACCATTTAATGTAACGTTGGTGATACACTTTTGATAAATTGTGGTAGTCGCTGACGAGATCAAATTATATTACTGTTCTACTTGTGTGACGTGCATTTATTTTTATTCCAACATAATATTACATTAAATTTACAAAAAACGTACCATGCTCAATGTTATCTCTAGTTGGTTTTTAAATAAAAACAGATACTTCTTGTATATTTTTACTTATTTTTTAATTCTACTATCGAAGTACTAAATCAATTATATTTTTGAAATTATAGAAAAGAGTTAAATAATTGATATTTTATAAATAATAAAATATAAAAATTATATACTTATTTCCAATTTGGATATATAATACCTATATATTCATATCCTATGTTTTAATTTCGGTATAAGAAATATCATGGTAATAGGAACTCTCGGCTTATCCGTAAAGTTCAGTCATAACGTTTTGGATGTAATAATGTGCTATTAATAATTCTGTGTACACTCGATCAGAGGGCGATATTGTACGAAGATTTGCAAAGATCGATGAGACTTAGAAATGAACTCTAGGGTATAATAATATGATACTATATGATCAAACTGCCGTGATGCGGCACGATATGAATTCAGACTCGTGAACGTGACCGAACTTTATTCGAGAAAACTTCGGCTACCGGGATTCTTCCGGAATCTGTCATTCAATTAAATCACTATTCATCATTCACCCTTTTACGCGCTTATACATCTTACACGCTACCCGTATTCGGCATCGTTTTTGGTCTTCACAAGTAGGTACAATAAATAAAACGAAATCGATAAATATTGTACACGCTATACAACGCGATCTCTTTCAATAACGTCCCAATTGGTTTGTTAAATGATATTATATTGTGATATAGTTCATACTGAGATAATGAGTCGATAATGAATCCCTTTTAATTTTTGCATTAAATATTGTATCGCCATTATGGTTTAATTAATCACTTAGTTAAATGTAAATTATAAGTGTTAGGTATGTAACGGGCTTTTTCGTTACTCTCGGGCTCGTAATGAAATATTGATTTTCACAGTGACGCCAACGACCGGTGCGCAATGTTTCCCGAAGGGTGGAATTCGTTTTATGAATGTAACGCGCCACACAAATCCTAGGACTAAATTAATATGAATGACCAGTCTCTACTACATTTGTCTCATCTTGGATATTGGCACATATTCTGTATATTAGTCCCATTTGAGATCGTAATGAATTTTAATTTACAACCATCCCCTAATGTCACATCGAAGTATTGATATAGAACTGTGGATGATTCGGTACAGTGGATATTAAAATTATTATTGTCATATAAAATAAACACTGCTGTATTAAGTATTGGTGGTATTGCCGATACTTATATTATTTTATAATATATATATTATATATATATTAAACGCAGTTGATGGACTAAAATGCTTCTAGGATTAAAATGTTCACATAATATTTATATATAATATATACATGCTGTTTCTTATTCGCAATTGAATAATCAAGAAAATTACTCTTTATTCACTATATAATAATAATGTATTATACAGTATAATTTCTTAACAATATAATCACTTGGTTTTTCAACGATTTTGCCAGTAGAATATATTATAAGCATTATAATTTGATTATCATACGTAATATATAATCTGCCAAAACGTCACGACAATCTTTTGGAAACCATATTAAAACCGGCACGTCGTGTGTACACGGCGTCGCACGATCGCAGGATGTTTCGGAACGAGACACGACGACGGCCGTGTGAAAAATTTGACCACGTGTGGATAAGGAAAGATTTGATATTTTTTTTTTGCACTGAAAACGTATATTTTCGGGTCATTCATCAAAAGCGTGAATTTTCCGCAGGCTCGCCGGCGTTTCCCGTTTCCGGCTAAAGGGGCGTTCGCCGGATACTAAATCACCGGGAATCCTGCATGGGCCACGTTGCACCTTTCCTCACTCACCGAATCAATCAAAATCGTCCGGACGCATCTAGGTCGATGCACACACACACACACACACACACACACACACACACACACACACACACACACATACCCTACGTGGTGGTATTACGAACGGGATATTTTTCCGACGGCGTTTTCCCGGCTTTCGACTTCTGCGAACACCGTTGCCGTAGTTGTTGTAGTACAACTTTAATCGTGACGCAGTACAACAGTACAGTAATGTCATATAAAAAAAAAAAAACTGAAACGAAACATAAAAAACAACAGAAAATCGTCGTTTACATATTATATTTTATAAGGGATCAATAATAGACAATCACTAGACAATTTTTTTTTTTTTAATTAGTATTGTTTAAGATGAATTAATTGAGATTTTCATAGGTTTTAATTTTTTAATTTCTTTGATTTTATTTTTAGTTTATTTGAGGTCAGTTATAACGTAATAAATTGCATTTTGATGGCCTCTGAAAACTTCCCGAATTTCTATAATATGATGGGGTCCTCTAAGAGTATTAAACGGCGACCTCCGGCGTTACTATATATAATATGTGTCCCTTATACATATTATGTATACGTATCCTGTGCAAGTATATATATTATATAGATATTAACCTCGTGGTCACTGCGAGCCAGCCACCGCGACGCTTATAAATCATTGCCGGACCCAAACCTAGTGGTCGTTCGATAAAGTTTGTGCCGTTGCTTAAAGTTTAATCACACACGAGCCGGAGTTCAGACCACGGAGAGACTCAAAACCTCGGGGGTAAAAAAAATATAATACACATACAAACACACACACACACACATACAAATGAGTTAGGGAGGAAAAGTTTTTACCGCTCTTTCCACTTGTGTTATAGTATAATATATATATAGGGGATCCACGTACCATTCTTGCTGCTACTACGCTACAGCATCGTGTTTGTTATATTATATAGCTTTCTTATGGTAGAGATATTAAAGTTTTTCAAAACCACTCTGGTTTACCGAGAAAATAATATCTTTATTAAAATTATTTTATTCTTCGTCATTCAGACGTATTTAGCCGATACCATTTATTAAGGTACCTCTAGGCGACTTCTCGAAACTCAATATTTGCGTAATTGCTTTTGTACTATATATGTATTCCCATAAAAAATAGATACCTGTAAAAACTATTATAATATCGATGTCTCGCAAAATCATAACTCCTTTGAAATTAATATCGCGCCCATCCGACAGTACGTGTGTATTGTTATTAACATTATTTTGTATAATATACGGATCATCTACTTTTCATTGTTTAACATACAATATATATTAATTGTATTATAAGCAAAATGGCGGAATAGCAATAATTGTGGCTCTATAAACAGTAATATATAAAGTTGACTGTCCTTTAGAACTTGGACAACCAAAAAAATATTAGTAATTTAATATACATACTATTTATACAATTTATTATATAAGTAATTTTTTATAAATTTAAAATTATTTATAATTTGATTTAATCATAGCTAGACTATATCATTAATGATGATTCATTATTATCCAGTTTTCACAATATTTCTAGTAAAATATTAAGTACCTATGTCTCACATATATTTTGATCTGTACTTTACTTATTGTGATTTGTGATTTTTTTCTTATTTGGTAAAAGATTTTCATTTAATTATTAGCAATCAAATTATTGGACAACTCTGTTTAAATACAATCGATTTCTATATGTTTGTAAATTATAAATATTTCTATATGATAATATATTAATATACTATGTTTGTATTTAATGATTTTTATCAATTTTACAATTACACAGTTTGAAGTAATAAACTATAATAGGAAGTATTTACTATAAAGTATATTGGCATAATATTTTGAGAATATTAATAGTGATAGTCATGAATACAAATAATATTTCAAAAGCCTTCTTGTATAAGTTATAATATTGAAGTATTATTTCAAAGTTTAAATTAAATAACAACGTTAAAAACCAAACATATTTTTAAAACATCTTAAAGTTAGTATTAAAAACATTTCATTATAGGTACTCGTTTATAAATAAATAAAATACATTTTATGAAATAGAATTAATATGTTTCCTTTCAAAGACATCATCATTTTTTTATTATTAACTTTAGATAGTCGATAGTAAAATATTTAAGATATTTATACGTAGAATTTCAATTATTATAATGAAATAAACTGCATTACTTGATACAATCTCGGTTCATTGATTTTGTTCTTATATAGGTACTTTGATTTAATCATATTTACCTGTAAACAAACAAAAACAAATTATAAATAATAATTTAATTAATTTATATTAAATATCAATCATGGTATATATTATTATAGCATAAATTCATCGGTATTGATTAGTATTTGCTTAGAGGTTTTTTTATGCATTTAGTCGATAAAAAAAAAAAACTACTTATAGTAAAATATAAGTCTATGTCATCGTGATAATATTATAAGACTATTTTTATAAAACGTGTGCGTGTAATTTTTCTTATTTCAATCACTTTTAATTGACAGTTAAACAAATTATCTAAGGTTACTTGGTTATTCCTTTATTGTATATATATATTTCTAAGATTAATATGTAGGTTTTAATATTACTATGTTATTTCAAAAATTCGAAAAATAACTAGTTAAAAGAAGTAGTAGGGATTCTGGATATTTTTTTATCAAAGGAATTCTATACAGGGTTTAAAGATGGTCGATTGGATTTCATAAACTTACTGTAATATATTTTATCCTCAATGGAAAATTTTCAAACTTACAGGGTATAGAGAATGTTTCTGGTTATTAAACATGTCTAATCAACATATTTTTACGCGGACCCATGTTTTTTTGTCGAACTGTTTTCTTTTTCCTTCTGTTTTTTTACAAAAATAATATAATACGTCTTACCGGACGCAGTTTTATTTTTACTTTTTAAAAACGGTTGGGCAGTCAGTCTATTGTTGGTGGGAAATCCAATGTTTTATATACAATCCGTGGAGCGCAAATAAAAGGAGGGAACAAATCATTCGTACAGGTGCTGAGGCATTAACATTATTAAAGAGAGCCTGTTCTCGTCCCTAGAGGTAGTGGCACATGGTTGCCGGGAATGGTTGGATGTGATGGCGAACCGGGGAGGAAGTAGGATCGTGGCTGGAAAATATAGTGGAGGCAGAACATTATCTTTTATTCAACATTTTCCCGGGCTAACGAGCGGGGTATGTTATAATGTCTAGTTTTAATATAAATCGAAAAAAAATACGTTCGAATGGAACGGTAACGGCGAAATTGACCTTTTAATCATGCATAGCCCTGTAGAATATTCTACGAATGGTTTTTGGAATAAGTTAATTACACTCGTTATGCTATATATAGCTATTTTTTTTGCCTCGCGAGTGCTTTCAATCAGAGTGTGAGTGGCGATGAACGCGAAAAAATGTACACAAATTTAGACGGCCTCATTAGCAGAGGATTTTGTATCTTTTATATTAACACGCGTCCGTCTATTACTATTAGCTATTAAAACCCTTTGAACGTTTTGCTACAGCTGATTAGTTGTTATAATCTAAAACTATTTTCAATGAATTAATGTAAATGGTTTAACGATAGATAATTTAAAATATTTTCCTTAATGATAATTATTTTCATTTTATCTACATACTAGGGTATTTTAATCAAAAAGAAATGTTTACTTTTAATAATTAAAATTTTTTTTTTTTTTCATAAAAGAATTTGTTTCCAGTATTGAAAAAGTCTAAATATTTTCACATAAAATAGAGAGAAACAGGGTTTTAATTTTAAAGTTATTAATATTAGCCATGTTTGACGGTATAGAACCTTTTTGTTTTTCCTGTATATTTTCCTTAATGGATCAATTAAGCTAGGTTTAATCCAAAAGGTACGTAGTTTAAAAAGTCAATTTCAAGCTCTTTCGAGTTAAGTCTACATAGTATATTTTCCTTAATATTGAGAATTTTCACTGTAAAGTTTAGAGTTTTCTTTATACATCTTTATACGCTCCTCGCGTTATAAAAATATTAAATAATGGTCTTGAAGTGTTTATAAATACTAAATTATTATTTAATCAACCTCCTCTCTCTTACTGTTATAAATTTTCTAAATTAAATACAGACTTTATAGTTGATATATATTTTTATTTTTATTTTAAGCTAACTTCAAACATGTATATTTTTAACGGAAGTTTTTAGTTTTAATATTAGATTTTTAGCGGAGCAATGAATGTATATTTTTTAATCATCTAACTATATAAGTTACAGCATTTATAAATATACTCGTTTATCGAGAATATGCATTCTATTTAAACACACGTCTAAAGTATATGACAAAAAAAAAAAAAAATATACTGCAGATTATGTATAAATATATTTTTATTTTTATTATGTATTTGAAATTATTCAACTTTTCCAATCAAAGTTGATTAAAGTGGGCGATACTTTATCATAAAATCAAAAAATATATACGAAAATACATTGCAAGATTTTCTTTTAATACAAACATTTGAAATAAAAAATGTTTAATGATGAATTATAATCATATATAATTTGTATTATTGATGCTATTTGAATTTCTCGACAGATATAGTAAAAAATAAGTAAAAATCAAAGCAAATGTACCGTGTTATACAAAACGTCAGTGGAAATGTATGGAGTTAATACTTGTATGAAAAAAAAATAGTTAACCACTCAATTGTTCTTTTATTTTTTATTTTTTATTTTTAAAAAATAAACCATCTCAAATTATAAGATAAAATATATCGGGTAAAGCGAGATATATAATAAATTATAAAAAACTGTTAATTACATATTTCGTTTTTGAATGAAATTATAGAATTACATAATGCTATATATACTCGACAACTGTACGGTGTCAATTAACATCAGTACCATTTTTATAATTTGACACTAATTTGTGATTTACCCGTGAATACATGTGTTCGGTATATTAACTTTATATATAAATATCTCAGAATCACCTATCTATCACACGAACATACCTTACTTGATAATTAGTACAAAAAAAATATACAAGAGACTGTAAATGGATACCTGTGTTAAATATCTATCCGCTAAAACTTTAAGGAGCAATTATTGGTTTGCTAACTTTCACTACATTAACCGGTCTTAAAAAGCAGCGGATCGTCGGTTGAATATCGAGTAAAGGATCCCCGCAGAAACTATACGGACCGTGTTAACTTGAACACAAAAACAACTTCGTTAGAAAATATACGTTCCATATAATATGTATTTGTTAAAAGGTATATTATTGTACAAAAATATATTTTTATATTTACAAAATTTGAATAATAGATGATAAAATCGAAGTTTTTCTCGGTCGCGGGACGTTTACGATGTTCGGAACTCGCAGAGAAAGGCAACAAGTCCATAGGCGAGCGATACATGACGAAGAACTGTATAGTACGGATCTTTTTCGGATCTTTTACGGATCAGTGGGTGACTGGTCTAATTTTACATATCAAAATCTCAACCGCAGGACATAAACGCCACACATACCTGTATACACAGTATAGAGAGAGAGAGATATACGCACGCGCGCGTGTCTGTGGACGGTGGTGGTATGAAAAAGGGTTTAGCGGTTGACGTCATTCGGTGCGACGCTGTGTACGTATATATCATTATGGGCGTGTGGGTGGCGGTAATTTGTTGTTGTTATCCAATAAATATATATATATATATATACTTGTTTTCGGGTGTGTGAATATATATATATATATATATATTATTATTATATATATGCGTACTACATGGGTTACATAAATTGTCGATGGTCGAACATAAATATTGATCGAGCTCGTCAATTAAGGGCCGCGTTAAAGTTGCTGCCTAGTTGAAAACGGTGTAACGTCTTGGTCTGGATTTATACTGTATATATGTTGTGTGTGTGTAGGTTTTGCGAACCCTCGTAAACGTCAAAACCCATATCGATGCGTTGGTTTCCTCAGGTTAATGTGTGACGAGTGATGACGCTAATTCGAACGCGACTATGAAGTGCAGGTATATACCTTTCCGTCTGGATATAATATATTATACATAGACTATGGTAAATTACATTATACTGGAGTAAAACATTATTTGTCGGTCAAAAAAAACCTACGTACATTTCTTATCCGCCGTAAATGAAATCGAGTACCTGTATATTACACGTGTGGTAAGTAGGGTATATAACATGGTATATGGGTATTTCGTTGTGAGTATTTCCGAAGCGATGTATTATAATGACACTTGGGTCCATACTTCTGTTTAGATCCGAAGTGTTTTTGACAGCGGAAAACGGCGATACGATGCAATTAATATAATGTTTCATGCATCGGCTGTGGTGTGATCAAATTGAAATAAGGCGCATCAAAGAACACTGAAATTTGAGTAGAAACCGTTTTTATTTATTTCATGTATAGTACATATACATGTGCGTGTCGTTACTACAGTTAAATTTAAACGATTTTTTGATTTTAATTTCACGGATTTTAATATTTGTGTATACAAAATTTGTACATCAACGAAATTTTTCTGATCTTGTTGAGTTATTAAGTAAGGTTTTTTTTAAGCTGATGTGTGTTTTATTGGGTTGTGATTATGATAGTCCAATTGTTAATTTAAAAGGCATGAGCATAAACGAAAAATGCAATTTTTGTTTACCATAACTGACTCGCTTTTACTTTTTGTACTCTGATAATGATTCTATACATTATATTTAGTTGTTCGAGTATATTTTATAAATTTAGTCCCATACAATTATATTATAATCGTGTAAAAGTTATGAAAATGTTGAAGAAAATATATAGTATTTTAAATGTAATTTATGTTATAGATTTGTAATTATCTAGAAATAAATATTTATTAAAGAATTATTTCAATGCTTTCAAAAATCTACGCGTGCTTCGTATTATCATTATAAAACCATTAAGTATTAATTGTATTAGTATTATGAGTATTATGCATTGTTAAAAGTAAATGTTAGAAACTGGAATGTCAACTGTTATATTCAGTCCATAGAATTGTTTATAAATTGTAAGATTTGTAAATTATTATAAGAACTATAGAATTATAAGAAAAACTTGTTCTCGAATACAATATCCCGCGATTCACAAATCGTCATCTTGTTTGCAACAATAACTCACTGCGTAGGTATAATGTAGTGATTCTCGCGTGCTGTGTGTAGACCATAAATGATAAATGTATCATAATTTTAACGAGGCAATATAGTGCATATTATATAGTTGCCTAAATGTTACAGCCGAACGTTTCCTTAAATTGGTACTTTTTACATCCATTAAATGGAAGAAAAGAAAACACCCACTCGGCGGTCGACACGCAAAATCGTTATTGATTACGTCCGGAGCCTGAACAATCGTCGTTATATAAATATAAATATATAACATTATATTATAACAACGGACACGATTCGTATAGGTCCCATCGATCATTTCTCCGAGGTCTCCTTCGGGGATACATTGCTCTTCGGTCGCCGTACAGATATCGTTGTGTTTGCTTTACGTCAATCCGCATAGTGTTTATAAGAACGGGATGAAATATATCATTTGTGCACAGCGGTCGACCGTAGTTGGAAATAACGACGATGGAAAAGGGGAAATACAATAATATAGTTCCGCTGGACCTATATTGTGGCGTTCGTCGGTTCATGTGTTCGTTTTCTGTCGATGCTTTTGTACGAACAACACTACAACGCGCTACCGTCAAAGTGTATACGACACACGCCCTGCTGCTGTTGCTGATTTCGATTGGCAGTCACCGATACTGGAAAGGGTGTACGGGGGCACTGCCGGGTAACGGGACTTCATATAAAATAAATAGATTTTCAGTAGTGGTTTCCGCTTTGCCCGCGAAAGCGTAAAGCTTTTACCCAACTACGATTAATAATACGTCGAGAAATTCGCATAAACGACATCCGCAGTCGATGATGATGGTATCAGTGTTGTACAGGAGCGAAAAATAAAAAGTACTCAACTATAGCCTATACTTATTCCGAATCATGACTCATGATGCAGTGTAATTGTGCGACAGGAACGAAAATTTACAATAATAATATGTTGTTGGCGCGTCGATTAAAATTTAGATACACATTATTGTAATGAATAGTGACACATCAGTTTGTTTGATTTGGTTACATGATATTCAAAAAGTTGGGAGATATAATGACGCGGAAGAATATCGTGACAATTGAATGATAATTTTAAACCTTGGAGGGTTTTTAGTACGCATAATAATATTGTGCTTGATTATTCAAAGAACATGGAGCATGCATATTGTATATACTTCCATCAAGCTATTCACGAACTAATAATGACTAATAACCCAAGATACCAAACGAGAAAGTTTGAATACTGACCAATAATTTCAAACGACTTCCATGAAAGTTCGACGGACTTGCATCGATGGTATATTATAATATGTAATAAGGATCAAATTATCAAAGGGAGAGAAATAAGCATCGTTAGTCTGACCAGACCGTTATTAAATACATTAAGTGCAAACGTATAAGTAACCGATGATGATGTCGTATTGTTGGAGAGGAAACAGACGATAAGAGGTTACGTTCTGAACATTATTATTTGCAGGGCGCGTATCATGCAAGCATAATAATATGATGGTTATATTACTGCGGTGGTATAATATTATGCTGTTTATATTACGTTAAACTCATTAAAATAGTAAACATTTGTGAGATGCCCTGTATAGTGTAGGTATAATATTACGGATAAAACTCGTTGTCAGATATGTCGATTGCCTATACACAAATATAGGATCGGCGCGTGTTGACTTAGCGCATACGTCGTATCCTTTGAGTATACGATGACGTGAAACTCGTTCTGTTTACACAGAATATCTCAGTCATCTCATGATAGTTTCGACCGTTGAAATTCATTGATTTATATGTAAAATAAGATAATCGGCCAGTATAATATATTCTGATAATATTTGTATACCAGTAGAAAATTATTCTTTTTTTTGCGTTGATACTTAATCAATATAAATTTAAGGTTGGCAGTCCTATAAAGTATATTTTTGAACGCCTATACAATAGAGATACTTATTTGAAAAATATTGAAGGCAATATGAAAAAAACCGTATTTAAGTTCAACTATAGATTTAAAAAAAGTATTAATAGATGGTAGTACTAAAAATTGTTACCTTAAAATCAATTTAAACATTGTTTAGCATTTTTTGTTAAACATTAAATTCTTCTGAAAACTATAAATTATCTATTTTCCTTATTTTAAAGTTCAATCGATGACAAATCACTAAAAATCACTCACACAAAAAATATATACTCGTAATTTTAACGTGAGAATAAAAGTATTAAAATGTAGAAATATTGATATTTTTATAGGTATTTTAAATTTTAATACAAAATAAATAGGTAGGTAGAGAATATCTTTTGTTGTAGTATATTACTATACTAGGATTTGAGAATAAAATAAATGGTTTGTTCTCTTAATAACTATTATCTGTAAACTTGAAGCTATGTATAAAAATGAAATTAAGTAAAGCATCTAGAAAATTCATACTAGTTGATATAGATCATGCATTATTATAGTATGACTTACGCACATATTATAATTTATTATTATTTTTAATGTAATTAAATTGAAAATATAGTCAATATTAGAAAGTTAGAATTTGATTTTAAATACACATAATTTTAGAAAGTATTTGATTATTTCAGTAGTGAGACATTTTTACTCGCAAGCACTTACAAGACAGTTGGTTGTTAGGATTTTTACTTTGGGATTTTGCATCTTTTTTAATGATTTCCATTGATATAGCTTTTCAAGTATCTTGCATAATTTAGACATAAACGAGTTCAATATGCGAATTTTATTTTGAACTTTGAAGTACTTTGCACCTGGAATACTTTGGCTTTAAGAAATTATTTTTTTTTTTAAATCAGGAAGCAATTTTTAAACTTTTTTTTTATAAATATCTTCATTCTTACCAAAAAAAAGTGATTTTAAATTTTACATTCATACACTATACCTATGTAGAATAAAAATAATAAGAGATTTTGAGAATAGAACTTAATATAAAATACCGATCGTTTGAAATTATACGATTTACTATTGATTGATAATACAGTTAAAATATCTTTTAGCAATTACGTTAAGTATGTTAATTGTAAAAATTAATGATACATTAGCGAACTTATAAACACATTATACATCATTTTACCATTTTTAATTTTTTTTAGTGCATTAAAATTCTATTAGTTATAATAATATATGAATGAAATAATATTCAGGCAATGTATAATTTTACCGTGATACCGAAATTGGCATCACGGCAAGTCTAGGGTTCGTGGCAATAGATCTACCAAAGCATGCATGCGTCAAAACAGCATAATTACCGATTGGGCTGCGTTTATTCTATATCAATAGGTCTGTTGACTAACTTTATTAAAATAATATTATGGTTATATTATATAATATATCTTTGAAAGTACGAAAAAGTTGCTCCAACACTATAACGTTTTGGTAATTTAATAGTTTTTTGGAACCATAGTATTTTGAGTTAATTGATAATTATTGATAAACAACAGAATGTTCAATATTGACTATAAATATTTATTTCGTATTTTTTATCTCGTCGAGACTGAGAGTGAAATCACGAAATAAATATTTTCGGTATCCAATCAATTTAAACAGAAGTTATCGGCTTGATAATTAATTATTAATTGTATCCAACAAAACTATAAATAAACTATTGTAGATTATTTAATACATCATAATAGATTCATGTAAACGAATAAAACACGAACATCTTAAAACGCTTGCGCCGTACACGTAATAATATATATATAATTTTTAGATAGGTGTACACATAACTACACTTATAATAGAATTATATAATAATATATAATACATGTAAAAGAATTAAGAGTACATAAAAGTACAAAATAATATATCATACTTTAAATTCACACACCCGTATGCATAATGTGTCATATGGATATTATATTTTTTTCTTCCGAAGCACGAGAATGGAAAATAGCTTTTAAAAAAAAATAATAATTATAAAAAAAAAATGCGTGTCGTAATAGTCGAGTGACACTCGACGGGTGCGTAATGATCGTTTCCACTTTTCACCCCACATCATTTGTGTTATCATAACCTTTCATCCGACATTGTGTGGGCATAATATATTGTGCACAATATTAAACGTATCCATTTATATATATTTACATATATTCATACACTATTAAAGTGTGAAGGGATAACCGCCCGTTAGTCTTTGCTCGGACTTGTCTTTTCCTCACGCCTCGTACCCTCCGGAGACTTAAGAAATGTTATATATACGACACTCGTAGACCAATGGCGAAATTGAGTTTCTTGAAGCAGTGCAGTGTTGATATCATTCTGTATAAGTATAATATCGTACAACAGGTGATTATCCGAGTAGCTTCAAACGTTGTTGATCCATTAACATTCTCGCGATGCACTCGCAATTGTAAATACAATTAACCATATCGCTTTTTTTCCAACGTGCTAAACTTGGTTAGTTGTTATGACTTTATCAACTTTAATATAATTGCAAAAAAAAAACCGATCAGATCAAACAAACAATGTGTACCCTACGTGTTATTTCAATTTGAAAATTTTAAGCCCTGAGACCTGTTTTTAGGCCACACTTTACAGTTTTCTATAAAATCAAATTCAAAATAACTTTTTATGTGATCTCAAACTGATGATAGTTTTTTAAAAGAAAAATGACAAGTGTTTCAGATAAGCCAGAAATTATGAATTAAACGCGTGGATAATAAATACTGTTTGTGATATTAAATATAAAATACATAACTTTATCTACCGTGTGCCGTTACTCATAAGTTATAACCATAATGGCATGCAAGATGCAACGTTTATATAAAAAATGTATTTGTTTATTCAGTCACGTAGTATAATTAATCGTTCGCATTTAAATTAATTAAAACAAAAAAACATCCATTGCTTAATTTGATTCAATTTGAAATATAACTATTAAATGGTTTTAACTTAAAAATATTACACAGATACTAATTATATTTTGATGGTTAATAATAATATGTTAAATTAACTGATGATGACGTCGTTATTCTGCAGCATACAGACAAAACGTCATTTGACAAAATGTATATACGTGATATGCGTTAGAATAAAATATATTAGTGTCACTATGCATGTCATCTGTTTCGAAACGATATAATATTGAAATGTTGTATGTTACGTACCGCCAGTGGCATGGTGAAATTAAAATGTTCCAGAAGCAAATAAAAATATAAAAAGCATTTACCCACCACTATAAATGCGAAAATTTGTGGGGGAAGGATGGCTAACATAAATTTATATAATTAATGCATAATAATATAATACAACTAATTATATTTCAGATTAGTATTGATTACCAGCTATTGAGTATCATATTATATTTACAATTAGAGAATCAATTGACCACCACTTAACTCACTATTTAAAAATAATGTTAGAGGCGATTGCCTTAGAAAATATCATTTTTCACGCCACTGAGTACCGCAGTGCAATGTTCAATAAACTTTAATAGTTATTTAAATTTAAGACTTCAGAATTTAAGGAAATTGAATGCACTTTGTTGTTGTATTTAAATTGTCGTATTGAACTTGAGAAACTTAAATTAATTCAAATTATTATATGTATGGCAATAATCAACTAGTTGGGAACAAGTTAGGTAAATACAGTGCGTTAGTTTAAATTAGACACAGAACAACTGAGTATGGTATACATCATACTGTATTATAGATACGCAGACGTTAGTTAATATATTTGTCGACAAAAATGTCGTAATTTGTGAATTCGAATTAGACGTATATGTTAATTTTTCGTCATTTAAAGTGAATTGAACGAACCGTCGTCAGTAGGTATACGCATTATACACACACACAAGCCCTTGTTAATGGAAATATTCTGCTTTGGGATTGTGTATAAGCTAGGCAACGAGTAGGATACGGAAATTGAGTTAAAGCCCGAATTTCGTCCGTTGGCATGTGTATAATAATATAACGTATCTACCGAATAAAGCCAAACGTTTATTCGTATTTAATTAGAAATGTGGTCTCGAACATCTCGGCTATTATTATCGCTTTATTATTTTGTCAAAAGCGACTACAATACGCAAGTACGTGCCGTATATATCTGTATAATAATAATAATATGTTTTATGTATACATAGATCACATACGTTACACGCGTAGGTATATACAATTTGCACATTATACCCTGTATTCATTGTGCATGTGGACAAATTTTGTCTCCATCGACACTAAATTAAATTTTAAGATGCGCTTTACCCGTTGACTATTATATATAATATATAACACCAAAGAAGTTCTTTAATAAAAAAAAGTCATCGTATCATAAAAATAAAATTTTCCGTGTTTTACGTGCGGTGTCTTATTGTGTATATGTATAATATACGGACGTTTGACCGGACGTTAGGGTACGACTAAAGAAAATCGAAAAAATAATGGTGTTACTTGTGCCTTTTAATTGAACACCACGACACCATGTGCACCACGATAATATTATTTTATTGGTATGCGTTATAAAATATAGCAGATAAAATAGCAAATACAGTCGTATTATATCGACGGCAGGGGTGCAATTTTAATGTAAAAACTGAGGGTGCTAAACTCCCCTATGCCTATTCTTCAGTTGGTCATATAATTACGCAATATGAAACTTTGCCCCACACAACCTCGCTAGCTAGGTTAGGATTCAATAATCACGTATAACGGTTTTGTTCGTACTGTACGTATTATTATTAAATTAATTTATCATAAAATATAAAAACAAGAATGTAATTGACCATAAACAGCATAAATTATGAGGGTGCTGAGCACATAACACACCCAACTTCCATAAATTATGCCTATGATAACTGATCAAGATGATGATGTTTGTATTTTTATGATGTGCCTTTTTGTGTTTAATACGTTCTAAAATTTAAGTTAAATATGTATTCAATAATTTTTGTAGTTTTCCTTGACAAATTGCGAATTTCATTATTTTAATATTTTAATACTTTTTACTTTTTAGATGGTAAAAACGTTGAAGTTGATATGATTAATTTGTTACTGTTGTGACGACATAGGCGGTGGCGCGGAAAACGCATGTTCATAATCAGCAATTCGTCCGTTCGAATTCAGCGGATACAAATTTCATCATGAGGATTCATAATTTAATGGCGTAGCGAGTGAAAAAAAAGCAATTCGCGCGCTTGATGATCATTATCATTTTTGGGAGGATTATTATTCGCGGTAGAAATTGACTGTATAATTTATACTTTATTATACAAAAACAACACATAATCGTGTCTGAGTCTAATTTAAAATGATCCAACATGTCTCTTTTTCCGCCACATGTAGAAATATGTGAGAATTCGTTAACCAAATGAGTTTTTGCTCAAATTGAATTACAATAATAATAATGGATGTGTATACATATATTTATAACGAGCGAATATAAAATGTCTGAAACTTTGGGCGAAATCGTCGTCGAATGCTGTATACGCAATAATAGTGTTATTCTGCGTTTTTTGAATTCGATTTACATAAATAATAATACATCGCACTTGATGTTTTTCGTTTTATCGGTGTGTTCGTTTAAAACGAGAATTACAACGAACCCAAAGAAACGTAATAACGTAAGGGCCGTACAACACACTGACCGGTTTAGGCAACTCATGCCGTAAAAAGAAGAAAAAAAACGCACATTCCTAATCGGACCTCGCAAGACCGTCGTATCGCGTCCATTTACGAACGAATATCGTCCATCCGGATGTGTTGGTATCACTGGGCATAACTGGTTTGGGTCACCGGACGTATGCCCAGCACATAATATTATTATTATTGCTCTACCTTTACTGGATTTAAAAGGAAAACAGTCGGTTTAACACTTTGCTCCACCGACACTCGCGCTGTTCTCGACGAGTTTTTCCGACCGGATTTCATATATTATGTATTATGTAACGTGAACATTAGCCCGCCGCGTACTTTCGTCTCCGGACGACAAAAACGCATTATATTTACTATTCTCAAAGACGCTGTTGATGTCCACTAACGCCCACGACGGGATGGTAATGAATGAGTGCGGTACACATATTTTTCAGCGGAGAAAGCGCCATAATTATATTATATTGTTGTGTACGAAATATTATTGACAATCGTTTTGGACGCCTATAAATACAAAGTGTATCTTAAGAGATATTGAACATTTTAATGACAATCTAATAATGAGTTATTGTCAGCTTCACCGATACGTCCGTTACACTTTTCATATGACATATTATTTCAATAACGACTGAAATATTCGAAACGTTCTCCGACGTTCCACATATTATTTAGACACCTTTTAAGGGTCTATACGTTTAACTCGAGTACAATTTATATTAACATAAATCATAAAAAATTAATACACTATACCTGTTAAACGGCAGACAAAGACGTCTGATGATATTTGTGTATTATGTTTTGTCTATTCGTAAGTATATTATATTATTATGATTATAGTTACGTACATAACATTTATGCATATTACGAGCCTCACGCACTGTATATAGTGGTTTACTACGTCTCTATCATAATATTTCGTAATATAATATATTTAATATTATAAAATGTGCGCAAAACCTGATAATAATCAATGTACAATATCATTTTTTAGATTTTTTTATTAACAGTTGTGATGTATGTCATATCGTTAGAGTGTTAATCGTCTTAAAATTGAATATATTCAAAAATCATATTATTATCATTACCGACTATTATTGTTGTCGTGAAAATTATTTTCGTGTTGAAACCCAAGAAAAAAATAACTATCGTTCTTTATTTTTTTCCAAGCATATCTACACAGCAGTACCTATCACGCTGGATAAATGATTATATTATAATATATTAGCATACCTTTTTTCAGCTACTGCAGCTAAATAATAAATTGTATGTAAATATGGAAATTCAGACGGTTAACGCATGATAAGTGAAAACCATAATCACAATAACGCATTTTATTTTACTGAATCGTAATATTTAATTTTCGTACAATGTTGAAGTTGTAAAAAGATAAAGTTAATAAAAAAGGATTATAACTGTAAAAAAATGTTCGCCGAAGCTTTTGAAAGCCTTGAACCCATAATACTAATGCAGCCACATGGCCACATATACTTAACATCTTACATAAAAAATATATAAATATTATGCAGTATACGTAGTCATTATTTACATATTGGAGAAGTAGTTTCGTTTGATTAATTTTCCGTTGCGTGATATTTTTGTTTTTCTCGATAAACTCTCTGTATATAATTATATAATTTAATATTATTACGACAATCTATACTAAGAGAGAGAGAGAGAAAAAGAAAATATTTACGGACGTTTCTAATAATACTTTTGGTGTATAGAAGAAGCCTTTGAAATCCAATAAACTCGGGCGGAAATTATTTAATATATAACCGAGTTTTTTTCCATCCCACACTACTCACCAACACACACACAAACAGTGTACCCAGTGCCACGCATATAAAAATAATGGAAAACCCAAATACCCTTATCCACTCATCTGCGTACATCCACCGCCGACCATGATCTTATTGTGAAAACATCCGCGCGCCGATTTCGTCAGGCCCTCTCCTAACGATCAAAAGCCGACTGGCGCTCCCGCACTTTTCCGAATGAAACGTTACTTGCATAGTAGATCATATTTCATAAAAATGTTAGTCTTATTTGCGAGATGACCACAGCAGCGTAATGGCGTACTGTGTATAGTATTCTTATAGGTAGTTGGAGAAATTCTTGCTATGCCCATCCTACTATTATTTGGTATTGACTTGACAACGAGTTTCTACGCTTGTGTTTTCTGTTTGACGCGTCGTTTTTATTTATTTTTACCATCTCGTAGACTGTGTCAGTTTTTTTTTCAATCTAAGCCATTTACAAAATAAATGTAAATTGCTATATTTTATAAACCCATATGAACGCATGCGTTTTTACTCAATATCGGTACACTTTAAAAAGTCCAACTTGCAGCGTATTAAAACAGTAATAATAATATAACATAAGTGGGCTACAGCCTATAAAACACGGAAGTGGCTTTCCGGTAAACGTATTAGTAGTAAATGCAGTAGTGTATTAAAGTGGCCACTTAAAGCTTACAGTCCAGGACAATAATATTATATTAGATATTAAAACGGTCCGTAATACGGTTTTAAGGATTAGTTTTCGCGTCGATTCGAATCGCGCCATATTGTCTCCTATGTGCGCGCGCATTCACACACAAGCTTACAATATGGTGTACATATATATACATCGTTTAATATATATATATATATATATATATATATATATATACATAGAAACTACAGGTAACCCACTGGATGCTTTAATCATTATAATCTTAATCGGATCGTCCGTGGCCCCGTCTGCGAGAATATTATCATTACCATAAGTCGAATAATGCGTAACGAATAAAGCAGTAACTCTAGAGTCTAGATCGTACAACTTTTCACTGTGGAAGCAAATCAAAGTTTGAATCACGGCGATATTCATATTCTCCAATACAGAAGTGTTAATGTGTGCTTAAATACATATATATTTGTTTCTATTGAAACTCAGGTAATTTCTTATTCGTATTCCACGAACTAAAACTCGGGCTTGGATCATTTCACTGGGTGTACGGACGGTTATTTTGATTGGGGGGAGGGGGTTCGCAAAGTGACGTTCTTTCGAGACTTTTCAATCGTTAAACGCTGCAATTGTTGCGTGGCATGTACGCCGAATGAATAATGATATAATAATAATTATGGTTCCTCAATACCGTTTCCGGACCGTGCGTCGTCCACGTGTTACTCAGACGCCAGTAAATAATATTGATTGCACACGGTTTGCGGTGAGTGTGTATTGGTCCGTCGGCCGCGGGCCGGTAGAAACACAGCAGTGGCGTTATCCGCGACGTGCCGGACGTCGCGCTACACGTTCAGTAAGTTGCATAACAGCGCGCTTAGGGTCGCCGTTCGCCGGACGATATACGATAATACCGCGCGTAAAAATGGTATAATAATATTACCGTGGTAGTCGTTACACACGTGTGTGGAATTCGCTTGGCCGGCGGACGGTCGTATTCACGGGCAAGGTTACTGGGTCCGTTACGCCTCGGGCACCACGGTCTCCGAGTCCAAAGCGTTTGTGCGTGTGTATACAAAACGACGCCGGCGTACGCGATGGCGGCGGATATAGTGTATAATAGTAATAATAATAATAATAATAATAATAATAATATAACGATAATATTTTATTATATGTTTGTAACCGGCAAACCAGTTTCGCAGCATCGGCCACAAACACTCGGGTCAATAAACCGGTTCTCTGCGGTAACATCAATCCTTCGCTCCCTCTCTCTACGGATAAGAATTCACTTTTTTCTCCTCCTCGCGCAGGTACGCGTTTATATATGTATATACGATTACGGGCGGTAAGACGCGTGAGAACGCCGCCGCAGTCGCCGAGAGATGGCGGGAAAAAAAACTCTCTAGACGGTCCGAGTCATCCAAACCTCGGCGGGAGATTAAGCCGGCCGACCACAATAATATTATACATAATAGTATTGTTGTGTGTAGATATATTTTTTGTGTGCAGGCCTATATTTTATATAGTGGCGTTGTCGTGGAAAGTGCCCGCGGTGAGCTCCTGTCGGGTGGTAGTGGGAGGAGGGTTAGTCGAAAGGAAATGAAAACAAAAAAAAAAAAAAAATAAAAAAACACCTAGGATTCACCACGGTGAAATCCCGCGGGCTAGCTGTTGTTATTATTATAATATCATCGTTATCGACACTGTCACGGACGAAACGTTTGTCGTGGGCGTCATTGTTATGCGGCTGCAGCTTATAGTGAACACGAAGTCTACAGACGGCGACCGCGACGTGTGTATAATAACATAAAATTATAATATTATGTGTGCCTAACCGTCCGTCGCTGTGAGACCAGCAGCCGAGGGTCTACGCTTTACGATAATATATTATTGTTTATCTTATAGACGTCGGTCGGGTTAGTGGGTTATCCGCAATACTGGATAATTTAGTTTTGTAGATTTCCGAAAAATTTGCAAAAATGCTATTGGAAAGTTGAAAAAAAATTTTCCTGGTAGTTTTGTCGAGTACTATGAAATTACAGTAAAAATTCTCATTGCCGGTACACAGAAGGGGTGGACTCCAGAGGTTGCAGCATAGTACTTAATCAATGAAAACATTTCAATTAAACCTCAATAATAATAAGTAATAACCATAATAATATATAATCAAAGTTTATAATAATATGATTATATGATATTTAAACGTATGTTTATAACAATAAAAAAAAAAAAAAAAAAAATTAAAGAAAATACATTTCTTATTATATAGGTACTCCGCTCCCACCCAGAAAAAAAAAAGAAAAAAATCCTGATCGTGTCACTAATAATTCTCATCGGTTGTATTCAAAATATGCTATTGCTATAGATATTGTTCGTTTTACGAAGCCTTAGAACAATCATCGTTTTGTATACCTATACGACTGTTGATAACCAGCTTATAATATATTATTATATACGCATATTACATAGGGCTGTGCATTATTATTATAGCCCCTACGTGGCATTCGATCATGTGAATCATAATATTAGGTGTCTGTAGTATCTATTATCTATTATTTATGCTTGCGTTCTCTATATTATACACACTACACTCATTATACTTACCCATATACGCGTGTGAGCATTACAGTTTATAATGTTATAATACGCACCGTGCGGCGTTTTGATAATAATTAATATCCGGCGTCGTGTGTGTAAGACCCGAGAGAGCGGACTTCGGCCGAATAACTCACTGGCTGCTGCCGTTGTGTGGCTTAAGTATTATTAGTTAAGACACTATCGACGATAAGTACATACTACATACCGACGTTGTATTATAATGTACTCGTGACGGTCCCGTGCGACGGACTCGCCGGTGTCGAATGACGATTGACGACGGCCAGGGAAAAACGTAATAATAAGATTTTTTTTTTTATAAATAAGACATTCCTAGCCTATAAGTTATCTATATCTATGGATAATACAGGAAATATATTTGGGACTATTTTAAAAGATAATTATAAATATAAATATGAACAGAATAATAAGTAATATAGCTTAACCTGCAGCCGTTGTTTTGTATAAAATTATGTGAAAACCGCAATCGGAATACTATTCAAAAAAAAAATCACGTAGGTGCCTCAAAAAATCCAGAAAATAGTTTATATTTTGCTGTGGATTTTTTCCAAACTCGAATACTTTACAATGATGCACGTTGTTATATTACGCGTATAACGATTCGTCTTCGGACGCCGTGCGCATCGGCGCAGTACTTATGTATTATAATAAGTATGTGTGTAGTAATACGCGCCCACGCGTGCTTTCGTCGACAGTAATTTGTTTACTAATTACGACCGTGACCGAAATCGAAGGCGGTTGCACACTGCACAGTTAACTACGTCTGCTCGTGGTTATACAATTCGCGGACCAGCACCGCCGCGCCACCGGTTCGTAGGTAGGTTCTATATCTATTCACTCTACCGGCGATTCGCATAATTGTGTATACGTTGCTTGTTCTATTTAAATGCGTAATAATAATATAGCATGAGTGATGATAATCTATTCATTCTATGATATCATATTGTTTAAGTGAATTCCAGCCGATTGCGGTGGGGTAGGGCCGGAAAACGTAGTAAAGAAAAGAGACGAAACAAAAAATATTTTTATAACAATGGCGGATAGAAAATAAATTCTACGATAAACTACGTGCGGGCAGTAAAATTTAAAATATTATTGTAATATTACTTATTACATGGTAAATTGTTATGTAGGGCATGTAGGCAAGCAGAATAAGGGACAATAATTTATGACCGTAAATTTCGTATCATACGCCTAATCAAAAAAAAAAAAAAAAATTCGATAATGACCATAATTATGTATAATTTATTGTTTGGCGTATTTATTAAAAGTTATTGAAATCCAATCAATTAAGTATTCAATTATGAAATTTGTAATTTCGATTTAACGGTTCGCATTTCAATAATTGTATGTCAAAACTTATAACTTTACAAAAACTGTTTAAAAATTTTCGACATAATGATGTTGCAATGCCAAGTTTATTTCAAAGTTGAATACACAATAAGTGAGGTTCCAACCACTATAATAATACCATGAATTGGCATTATAACCATGTAGAAACTTGGAACTTGACAAAAACAGTCAATGAAAGTTGGCATTATAAATTTGAAATAGGAGTAATTAAAAAATTTGGTTCCAAAAATCTTTACAAATGTCCAAAAATGTCAAAAAACCAATGTGTGTATTACTTGATGGTTTTGATTTCACGGCATTACGTACATTATTATGTGATAATCATCGAAGAGGAAGAACTCACCGCTGGAGGTTGCCCATCACCGTGAATATATTAGAATATATAAATATAATAATTTATTATAAAAATTATACTCGTGTGCTGCAGGTTGCCGGCTCAGTAATAAAACGTCGTTTTCAGTTTGTCTTGTTAACGAGTTGGTACATAGCTAATAATTATAACATTATGTACAATGCACATAACTCACAACACAGTTGATGAGCCATTATAATAATAATATAATGTATGCCATATAGTGATGCGTGTCAAAACGCTCCGAAAACACGTACCAAAGTATGTAGTCGAGTATGGGTTGAACCTATATGTATATTAAATGTGTAATATGTATATTATCATTATATTATATTATAATACGTTCTGCAAGTACGTACGCCGAGAAAAGGCTGGCGATATTTGCCTCATTAGTGGTTTATTTCTTTTAAACGCTCTTCGCTTTTTTCCTATATATTTTTTTTACTTTTTTGCTTTTGTTTTGTTTTGTGTTTACGTGTTTATAACTCTCCGTTGTACTGGTGTATTCATGCTTTAAATACATAAATAAATAATATACCACGCGCGAGCAATTACGAAATAAAAATAATTCTCATTTCTCCTCGTATCTACAGTTTTCCATTTTATATTGCATTCGAATATTATTTATATAATATGGAACATACAATACACGGCATGTAATATAGTATCCCTAGAATCTATTTTATAAGCTTAAGGAATACTTTGGATATCCACTTGACCTGTATACTATTATACTCGAATAGATATGCCATTCATTCTGTTTTACCGACAACTACTGCATTATCATAGTCTATACTCTATACTATATATTGTGTATATAATAAATAATAATATTGTATAATACTATAACATTATTATGATGTGTAAAACTAACAAATGATAGGTACATATAAGTAATAATAATTTTAACATACGTTTGCTCTGCATATTGATTTAATTGTTACGGTTTGATAATTTAGCTTGGCACGCCACAGTGGGTATTATATATTAATGTTTTTTTTTTTTTAAATTGTTTCGTATAAATTAGCATACTATATTCACGTACAATTGTATAAAGCACTTTTATTTATTTAAATCGCACCACCATAGTGCTTTGAATCTATTTGTGGTGAAATGTAGACTAATAAATTGTAATTTTATATGTACGCATATTCATTATTATTTATTATACACCCGTACCGCACATCATGGATATACGACGTGTGACGTATATACAAACATGTTATAATATTATTAGATGAGCTTCTGGACAATTAATATTTAATATTTTAGGTATACGACATTAATCAACATGTAACTGCATACTGTATAATGTGTAGAACTTCGTCACGTTTATATAATACAATATACCTACTTATAGATCTGAATTATACAACTTATAATATTTTGGTCTTGTTAGGTGTTTTAGGTATACGAGTAGTTAAACCAAAAATCTTAAATAACCAAAATTATATGAATACCAAAATCGTCATTATACCATGTATAGTGTTTGAAGAAAAGCCAGAAAATGCGTATGATATACGGGAAAAAATGAACATTTTCTATACATTCTAAGCAAATTTCTACAGTACACATATTCTATGCAATACAGTCTCCAAAAAGCCCTCAAGTAACAAAAGTTATAATATCGATAGTTGTATAGTAAAGTGAGACCTTTGTCTGGAAAGCGGATATCCGGTAACGGAAAGTCGATAGCGCGGAAATCAAGTTGATCAAAACAGGTGAACTGCGTTTATTTCTTAGATTGAATTTTATGGAAAAAACTCTTTGAACTTTTTAAAATGTATAAGAAACAGCGCAAGTACACTAACATGAATATCTAAGGATATGTATGTTTTCAATTGAAATTATTGAAGTTTTAAAAACTATATATACATATAATTTCACTTAAAACCATCTAAATGGGTGTAAATATATTTTTAATGTGCCAATAAACAATTATTAATGTACGACATAAATTATACAAATGTAATCATTGTGGCAAATTGTTGTGGAATTATATTATCAAAGCCACGTATAAAACTAAAAGGATTACGAAAAGTATAAGATTTTTTAATCTTTACATTATGAATTATCCACTATTTCATTATAAATGTCATATTATTTTCAAGTTACTAGGTCTATTTCTTTAGCTATATATTAAAAATGTTATACCTTAAGAATGAATTAGAAAATAATGCCATTATTAAAAATATAGCATTTAAAATATTTTTTCATTGCTTCTTTGACTGATTTTTGGTAAGTAATTTTAATTTGAAATTATTGTTTTAATTTCATCATTAATGTAATTAGCTAATACTTACTCAACAATATAATATAAAATACCTTTTTATTTTGACTTGATATAATTTTACTTAGTATAGAAGCAGTGATTTAACTAACGTCTTAACAAAATTTGATAGTCGTTTTAAATTTACCCTTCATAAATTATGTCTGGTATATAAGTGTTTATTATAAAACACGACCGAATAAATAAAACACTTAACCAGCCTTTTAAAATCTTTGCTGCTGTTGTCTGGGTGCGTTTATTTGAAAACCGTCGAACGACAATGTTTTTCCCTTGAATGGTGTATATTATTGTTGTCATAAGTATCGTTTGAGGTCGGCAGATAACTTTTTTAAGTAGAGAGAAGAAATTATAATTGCGTTGTTGACATATAAACGTGAAAATTGTGTTCTGAAGATTATATATACGAGAGTTTTATAATAGCTAATTTTGATGTTTGGCATTTCAATTTAATCTACTAATTCTATTATTATTTTTTAAGTTGTGAAACTATAATCAATTAATCCAATAAATGTTTTGAACATCATTAAGACACTAAGTAAGTAATAAAAATTCAATAATTATGTTAATATACCGGCAGTAAAATAATTCGTAATTAAACAGAAGAAGTTTTTAAAAATATCAAATTTGAAACAGGCAATGTAATAGTAATTACTTAATCATCGTTGATGGAAGTAACGACTCATAAATATTAATATTTTCTTTAACTGTGAACGTCGTTTATACTATACCTATAGTGTTGAAGGTATGACATATTAAAATAATTATGGTTAAAACAATAATTTATAAACGTTAAGTACTATTGTAGTATATTCTATACACCTATATTTATACAATGCTAAGTCCGTTGTAGTAGCACAGAAAACGACTGACGAGTACAAAAAGTTATGTATGTAATTTATATATAAGTCTTTGAAGTTAATAAATGATACTAATTTTACTATTAATTATTCGTATACAATATGTATAATAACGGTACGACGTTCACAGTATTTTGGACGAGAAATTAATTCGTGAAATGAAAATATGATGGTTGGGAAATTTTAGGAAATATTAACGGTGTAAAATGTATGGAGTTCTACATGTGGATATGCAGGGTTCTTCAGGTAATCATGACTGATTAAAATTTAAAATAATATTTTATTTAATGCATTTTTAGTGGGTGAGCTACTGATTTAGGTCAAAAAATATCATGATTATCGATTTCTATCTAAGTAAGTAGCTATAAAGTCACAGTCAAACTAGAAAAGTGTATATAAGAACGAGTTGTGTGCTTTAGAGAGTTAGAAATTGAAGGTATGAATCGCCACAGTTAATAATTTTTTTTTCACTTAAGCGAAGGCTGAAGAGTTCAATTTTCAAGTTAACATCTGTATTGTTGAGAAAGGTAAACCAAAATACTATGTGATACAAACGCGATAAACCAAAAATTACACACGATCACACATCCATTAAACTAAATATACATTTTTTAATAAAATAATTTTACAACAAAAGACGGTGTACTAAAGTGGTCTATAGAAAAAAAAGCGATTAAAATTAGGCTAGTTTTTTTTTATTTCGATAATTAAAAAATTACTATTTATTTCAATCAAAAAAATGAAAATAATAATAATAACTTTCAAATTTTTACAAATTAAGTACATAACTTTTAATAAATATTCAATCTTTTAATATTCCGTCATATGGTACTATGAGGCACAATTTAAATGAAAAAACTGTGTCCTGTAACTCACTCCCCCTTATATGTTATCATGACATGTTTATTAATGGCTTTGTTCTGAATGACCATGCATATTAATTTTTATAATAAATAATTAATAAATACCGATTAACGATAAATAGCACACATTAATTTATGTTAATCACCTCCCCTTCTCTCAATTGTGCTTTTGATTAGTAATGACACACGTATATTGTACAGTTATATACATACTATGTTTCAATAAAATAAATAAAATATAATAAATACTTTGTAGATACGTATATACAAAATAGGTAAGGACAAATAATAAAAAAATACTGTTTATGTATATTTAAAATGTAATTGTAGCGATTTCTTTATAACTCTCAATAATCTAAATAAAGGATGACAATTAGTAATAGTTTGGATTATCGCTATACACCATACTTACATTGTGCTTACACCGATAGACGATAGCTTAGTACACCTAATAGGATTGCGTGACATTTCCATTCTTTTTTTTCGTAGCCCTCTCAAGTCTCAATTGCCGATTATCCAGTCGGGTCGGTGAAAAGAATTGTGAAAACATCGACCGATCAGCTATTCATTTTCGTTCCCTAATATCGCGTCAATGACGCTAAAACCATACTAGGCGTACGTAACACTACATATTACGCCTGTGGTAAATACATGGTTTATCGTACTGCGTATTCGATAGTGGTATCCTTAAACACATTTCTGAGGTAGCGAAGAGAGTATACTCAATTTAATAAGTGCAATATGTAGGTACGTACGTACGTATTATATATACATGTAAACATTTTTTGTGTATTAGTAAATCTAATGTTGGTTGTAATTATGTTCACGGATATTTTAGGTTGAATAAATATTATAATTCATAATATTTAGAAAGTGAAAAAAAAAAACATTGTATGCAAACGAACAAAACGATAATCATGCCTCTTATCCTCCATCAAAAGACGCCAATGTTCATAATATCGTTTCAAGCATTATCGACGAATTGGGCGGGCATCGGTTACGGTGTGTAACGCGGCGTCGTCGTTCTCACGCGTTCGAAAACGCCACACCAACCGTCGACGACGCCGCTGAGACCGCCGTCGACTCTTCACATACGGTAAGTAAACAAATATTACCACGGGCGTCAATCATGTTTATTCACGTGTATGTTTTTCTAGTATCAAATTGGAAAAATGGTCTCCGCGGTTTTCATCGAAAGAAAACAACAACCACGCGCGTGTATACATACAATACCATATCGCATTTATCGTTTGACGATGATAATAAATAAATGGGGCGTCAAATGATCTATACAGTTTATATTTTTATATTATTTTATTGTGTGTGCGTTGAATAGAGGAGATACGGGATAGATCCATTATTATGTTATGTGAACCTCGAGTCACACGCGTGTGTGTTATTATTATTGTTGTTATTCGGTGGGTGTTTGACCACCACATCGCGATGTCCACCGTGTATTATATATATTGATTTTGGTCATTGGATATCCGGTGAGAGTCATGCCGGTATGACCGATATCAATGAGAGTAAATTAAATAAAACCTACATTGTTTTAAATAGTATAAAATATATCAAATATTGCGTTTTAAAATCAAAACGATCGATCAGTAATCAGTATTTACCGCGGTGATTGGCAGTACTACGATCGACTTAATCCACGATTTCGAGTTTATTAATTAATTATTACATGGAATGATCCCATGAACTATAATTTTATAATTCTATCTGACATAATATTCTGAGCTTTGTATTATGAGTATAAGGTATTCGTTCTGTGACATACATGTTATTCGATTTTACAGTTCTTGCACTTTGTGGAATTTGTTGGAAACCGCACTTTAGAAATTTGAACGATAATTTTATTTGCTCATTGCTGCCGAGTCTTTTTGTGGGCTTTATCTGTACTGTAACAGTATTCAATGTTTTTATATTTATAATATATGTATTTTTATGTTTGCTATCTTTGTACTTTTCTTTTTATTCATTCAAAAATCGAATAACTTTAAATCTCTCAAACGGATTGAACAATGAAAAAACAACTTTAACCGTTGCGTGTTTCAATATTTCAATAAAATAACATACCTAGAAAAATAAATAACAAAGCAATAAAAAAGTTCTGAAAACACACTGAGAGCATTTTTACACGTTCTATAAAACATCCAACTTTTTCCTAGACTTTTACCGATTTCTCGTAAAACTATATGTGCATGTATGTATGTATGCATGTAAGTATGTACTATATATATATATATATTTAATAGGTACCTAATTTAATGTTACAACGCGTTTTATCTTTCACGCTGTAATGGTAAACGTTTATTATTTCAAATAATAATGTGTGGTTTACAATTTTATTATTACTTCCGTTCGATTGTTGGGAAAATTATCTGAAAAAACTTATGATTTGTACTATAGAGCGAATAATGTTTGACTGTAAAATTGAAATAATCGTAAATTCTTATACTGTGTGATTAATAATAAATAATTAAGTAATTCACTGCTTACATTAACGAATTTAATATAGTGTTTATCCAGGCTATATAATAATTATTAGAAATAGGATATTGATGATATCAAAAAGTTATCAATTTTTTTGATTTTAAAATTATTAAAAATGTATTTATTATTATCAAAGAAAAAAAAAATTATTAGATTTATTTTAATCTGCTTACAATTTATAAATAAAATTTACGATTAGCGTATGTACCTACCTGTATAAAATAATTGCATGCTTACAATTTAATCACAACAAATTCTTTAATAATAATACAATATATTTAAAAATGTCAACATTTTTCTAGAAAAAAATGTTATTTATAGTCTATTTAAGTATAATCAAAAAATGCAAATACAATTTATTTGTTCTGAATTGTTGAAGCATGAAACAAATTTATAGTTTGGTTAATATTGTAAAGGGTTAAAAGAAAAAAATAGAAAACTCATTAACATTCTATCCTAAAATCTTTAATAATTACATATATGATATAATATGTACGTGATATTGATGAAACGTTATTACGTACACGAAGACGATCAATTAAAAAAATAAATAAATTATTATACAATAGACAAGATTATACTTAATCAAACTAAAATAATAATTATATTAATAATTATTATTGATCCATATAAATTTTACGGGTGATAAGATTCAAATATCGTTAGTTAATATCGTAATTTGTGGTTAAATCTTTGATAAATTTATGTTGCAGATAATTATTTTTATCGATTATCTTTTGTTTAGTTATTGCTAATGTGTTTCAATATTACATATTTGCATTGAATGTTGAAATATCGAGTATAGGTCGATTTTATGCGAGAAATTAACGTCATTTCTCTGAGATGTGCATATACATGTATATAAACAGTATACATTCGTATATACGGGTGCTTGTGAATGTACGTAGTATAGTGCCTGTATATATAATATTATATATATACATATAGCCATATAGGAAAATGTGTTTCCAATTTAAATATTTCAATATCTCCCCCGGGCTGCGCTTGCTCCTGCAGGATCTCTGGTTAAATTTATTCATTGAATGGTTTGTTTAACATAAACAAAACATTAATATGCCTCGACCGACCGATGGACCGCCATAGTGTACTGTGTACTACGATATACACAGTTTGTGTATGTGTATATAATAATGTATATAAATATATGTATTGTGTTTGGACACTAATTAAAAACAAATGTAAACGTGTCCGTCGCTGCGTGCACTTAGCTTTGAAAACATTGTATTAGACATAGAAGAACCACCCTATAGTGTAAAACAACTTACTGAGGGTAGATCGTATGCAATATATTATTATACATAATATAATAGTTACCTATTAAATTATGATGTAAAATAATAACACGTATGTATAGGTACGTTAGTTGTCATCTTTTACTCTCGACAAACGCTGCACGAGGAAAGTACGAGAGATAGAGAAAAGTATGTGTATTTTACGTCTAATACTGGTTGAAATTTGTTGGTAAGATATGGAGATTTGTCGGTTGTGTTTTGTTTAATGGGGAGGGAGGTGAAGTCGACGATCTGGGAAAATATTATTGTTGTACAACGAAATACACATACTCACACACACACACACACACACACATATACTATATGTGCAAGCGTGTGTTTGCGTCGCATCTGAGAGATGATTGATCACGCACTAGCTCGAAAGTCCATCACGTAAAGGCCATTCGAAAGGTCCCCCGGGTGTAGTTTCATGCGACAGCGCAGAGCGCTCCCTTCAGCTCCGTTGTGCCTCGGGTAGGGTGGAGGTCGTCTGATGTGTATACGCGCGAGGACAAAACCCATGTCGTCGTCGTCGGTCGATGTTGACTGAAAAAAAAATTCCGAGAACGATAGCCGAGAGATGATGGTGGGGTGTGAGATCGAAAAAAGGACGAAACGAAAAATAAATAAAAATAAAAAGGGGTTAGTGGGAGGGAGAAGAAAGTAGGAGATCATTTACCATTGCGCGATACGGGTCGACGGCGGAGAGCCTTTCGTGAGAAACATACACAAAACACGTATATAATATATATATACACACAATATACATACACACTTCTTGCTCGATACACTGTTCTCATTTTCCATTGACTGGAAAGCATGTAATGTAGGTACAATGAATCCTCTTTTTGTTTTTCATTATTTTTTTTTCCTTTGTATCCATTATGCTTCGCATACTTACGTACAGGGGTATAGTTTCTACGTTTAACATATCACCACGTTGACTTTAAAAGTTTCCTTTTTTCTCGAGGATTTCAAAATCATTGCTTTTTATACATTAAATAGTATCATTATATTGCATCTTCTGTTTGGAAACCAAAAACACCTGTGTTAAAGCATTTTACGTTTATTTATTCGAGTTAAAAACCTTTTTCGTTCTTTATTTTTGATTAGGCGTATAAAAACTTAAATATTTTTTTACATATAAAAAATATTGTGCTATTTTAAATAGCAGTAATTAAAATATTTTCCATGCTTAAAACATGTATAATAATAATATATTAATATTTAAAGTCGGTTATAAATCACAATAGACGAAACTAACTTTAACTTCCTATAATAAATTACATATTAAATTAATTATTATTAGTGAACAGTATATACTCATACGTATAGTATATTAATATATGATATATACGTCATAAAAGTATAAATAAAATGTATGTTCGTATTTAAGATAAAATTAATAAATCAAAAATAAAACAATGAAAATTTTATTATAATCTCTTTATAATAGAGAACTAAAAGGATTTGAATACAACATATACATAATTTATAATATTAAACGATTTTGTTTTATAAATTATTATTACATAGTCACGAAAACAGGGAAAGATCTAAGTGTAAAGCACTTTGTTAAGGGAAAACATAAAAGACCTTGTACAACTATTGATTTAATAAAAATATATCAAAAGAAAATGTAAACGACTTTTTTGACTTGCTATATGTATATAATGCATATACGTTACATATAAACACCATATATTATGAAAAGTGAGCAACGCACGAAAATGTTCGTGAGACAAGACCATATTGTAATTTGCACTTTTGTAATAAAAAAAACCACATTTAGTGACTCAACTCAAAAACATGATTTTTGCTATACATAAATAAACCTTACCAATTATACTACATTTTTTTTAAATTTATAAGCCTTTTGTTTTAGTTTGATTAATAAAAACAAAGATGTTAGTAGATATATTAAACAATAATAATTAATTAACTATATTCTGTATTATAATTTAAGAAGAATATAATAATTTAATTGAAATTAAATTTAAAATATTAAAATAAATACTGAATATTTTTAAATTGTTATCTGTGATGCAAATTGCATGCGGATACAAGTGTTTAGTTGGGAAGGAGAACGCATATAGGGACTGAGCACCCCAATTATTTTTTAGTTATTTTAGCATAAGTACTCTGCTTTTTTTCAAGTAGAAATGTAAATGCGTAGGAGAGTACAATTTTTCAGTCAATACATTAACTTTCCATATGTTTTATACACTTACAATAATTTCAAAATTTATTTTACTATTCATTGGTTTATGGCATTTAATAAAAAAAAAAATAAACTAATTTAGTTGAATGAAGAAAATTAATATCGAAGTTGTTATCTAATTTCAAAGTTGTTTTACCCGTCTTGTAATTAATTTTGTTGAAGAATTATAATATTTTGTACGTTATGAAATATTTGTTAGTTTTTGACAATAGTTTTAATGGCGTGGGAGGGTGTTTGGTGTACCTATACAGTTATATGAGGTATACCCTATTGGACCTATTGTATCGAGAAATACAAATTTCGTATATTTTTTCCAAATGTCTATCCATCATATTTTATTTATCTGATTCAAGCAACAAAAAATAATAATTAAGTATCATACTGCGTGTACTTTTTCTAAGTCAATATACATTTCTTTCATTAAATAGTTATCAGAAAGAGTAAAAATTCTGAATTAGAACCATTCAAAACACTTAAAACGTAATTTTCGATATTTCAGCAGCGTAATATATATATAAGATATTATAGTATATTATTATAGTAATTATATTATTTAACACGTTTACATTTAATTATTCTATATATTCTACGAATAATAAAAAAAAAAAAAAATGAGGTTAATATGATTTTCGTGAAATAGTACGTAGTCAATAAAAAAAAAAAAGTATATGATATTATACAGGAAACTCTCCCTCGTCTGTTGATAATAATCTCTATGGATGTGTCCACGTAATTCGTTCAGGGAACTGAACATGTTCATGTATATATATATATACTAACGAAGAAAGTCCAGTGTCAAACCGAGTAAGTCTCTTGTGCTGATTTCGGTCACGTCCAATTTTTTTTCTTCGTCAACCCGGTATATACACACACTTTCAATTTTATCCCAAGCGTTCACACATATACGCACAAACCCCGGTTAAAGTAAACTTACACGTCAAGAAGTGAGGTGGCGGTGTGGGATATGTGACAACAACGAGTGGAAACTAAGAAAAAAAATGAAGGAGGAGAAGAAGACGAGAAAAAAGAATCCGTGGAAAATAGATTAAACCGAGAGATGGGCTGATAATTGAACGAGTCCTTCTCTTCTGGGCGTGAGAAGAGAAGCTTTATGTTTCACCCTTTCCTCCGCCACTGCCATAACGTCGTATTATTATTGTTTACACACACACACACATACAACCTACATATAAAATCACTGCTCCCACACATTGAAACAATAGTTCACTTTCTAATCCCCCTACTCTAACACACTAAAACGAATATGTACATGTATAGCTAGGTTTTTTCATTTGATTTTATTTGATTTTGTAATTTAATCATGATAATTAGTTCGTTTAACATTTTTATTTCCACGTACGTACGCATAATATAATATTACTATCATTATTAACAGTTTGACACGATCACTCGATAAAAATAATAATTATTTATAATTACGGTCTCCTTATCTTAAAAGTAATCTTGATATATATATATATATACATTTATTTTTCTCAAATTTCAATATTTTCTTTACTTTTACACCACTACACCGATTAAAATAATAATATTATGATTAGCGCAATATCATCTTTGGTGCGCGCACTATAACCTACGCAATTGAGTAAACCACTAAGTAAATTATAATATTTACACACACATTCCATGTGTATTATAAATAATACCGTGACGTAAATTAACTTAAATAGATATCTGAGATAAAACTATATAATATTACTTTTACTAATAAATTAAGTTTATTTCTTAATAATATGAACATTCAAAATTCTCTCTTAAATATTGTTATTTTTATAACATTCGTTTTATTCTTGACACTCATTGCTGCACAATAGTTGTCATTTCTTTAATAAAACACGCACACATGGATATAATATACATTATGTCTGCATGTATTTTATACTTATCCATAAAATGCTCGTAAACGGTCTATGTATGGGCCTCTGCTGAAGTGTTTGCATTATAACCATAGGAGCTATATGTGTATAGTGTATACATATATAATATATATTCCCGATAAACCATAAACTCGGTGCAAACTCGAGACGATAAAACATTTTCTTAGACGTATGCGCACCTAAACAGAGAAGGGGTGAGGAGCATTTAATCAAGTCTCAAATACGTTTTTGTACGTCCTTTATACTGTTTCGTCATATTAAGTTTCTTCGAAAAGATTTCAATTTCAATGGGTAATATTTTATTTGTAAATGTGTTGGTATTTTTCCAACCAAAAAAATGTATATCATATATAAATGATATTTTATAAAACACTTACCTGTTCTACTGGTGTAATGATCCACAGCCAAGTCAATACGCCTGTAACATAAAAACAAAATTCATGTCATAAATAATGTTAAAATATGACATAAAATCACTAGATAAGAAGCTGTCTTTAAATTTGATTGTATGGAATTATTTTGTAATGAAATACCTACAAAATACTTATTATTTTTTTATGTAATATGTAGTGAACATTTAAATGACTTTTAAAGACAGCAGAACAAAAAATATAACTTAAACATGGTAGCATGTAGCAATTAAAAATATTATAGTTCTAGTTATGCACATAAAAGTAAAAGTATAAACCTATAGTTAATTTTATAGTTTATTCATAGAATTAGTTGTTATTTATTTACATATTACTATATTTAATTCGATTGATAATAATATATAATCGAAAAAATAATGTCATTCGGATTTAAAAATTGAAATATTCTAAGAATGCGAAGAGATTTAAATCAGAGTGCTTTATATATAGGTACATCGCTACATACAAAACCTTTTGTTGTCAATTTTATGATCGAACGGATTTTAAATAAAATTAAAGTAGTTTTATTTTCTTTTTTGTAACATAAAAAGATTTCCAGTCTAATGGACATTTTCCTTAGATAAAAGAAAAATCTACAAAAGGAATGAGAAGTAAAAAACGATTACTACAGGTGGCTGACAGATTTTTCTATTTACACAAAATGAAAAGCTAGAACATGACGTAGTTTGTCTGTCAGCTTATTATATATATTATATTTGATTACCTTTAGGGTATTTTAAAATGTATTATTTTCGGTCAGAAGAAATTTATATTTAAAATTTTATTTTTTCAAAGTAAAAGCTGTATAAAAACTATGTTAGATTTGTAGAATATTCACGAGAACGGAAATGATCGCATTTCAAATTAATGAATTCTTGGATTATATTTTATAGATTCACAAGTTAAGCAAAATTTATCCAGTTAACCCATATAGTCAACTGTATTACCTAAAACTGTGTAATCTCTCTCCTCACACGTATTTAAACATATATTTATTTATTTCAGGATATAAACATGCTATATCGACAGACCGAACTTTAGGTCATTGCGATGTGATCTCGTATGATAATAGTCTGTATAATTTAAATAAAAAGAACAAAAATATTACCAAATCAATTAACGCGACCCATAATAGTTATAATTGCGCACGGACACGAATATATATTAAAGTATATATTATATATACACATAATTTTAATATTATAAACGTATATATACGACGTTGGCAAAAATGAGTGGTAAAGATGGGATAGGGATGACACCGACTGCTTATTATATTGCCGAGGAATAATATATATATATATATGTATCGTGTATGTATATATAATACAAGAAGAACAGATTTTTGGCGCAGTTGGTCGGATTTGCAATGAACCTCACTGTCGAGTACAAAAGCGGAAAGGGAAATGCGTATATAGGAAAGACTATGCAGTCGCCCGCGCCTATAAAATATTATTATGTAGGTTAACGGTTGTTGGCAAAGAACTCGTGGATTGTCGGGTATTTATATATTTTATACATACGGACGGGTGGCGAAATCGTTTACGGGTATTCTCTGTTTCTCTGTTTTCACCTCTATTCGACCCGACGAAAATAATCGCCGCGGCTGCTCAAAATCATATACATACGTATTAATATATTATATACGCATGAGGAGAGAACATGCCGCTTTCGGACGTCCGTCTGTCCAAGGACACGATATGTGTACAAAACTACAAACCACACACGCGGCTTACCGGAAGTGGCGGCAGTGGCGAGAAACTAAAGCAAAAGGGTTCCGGTGCGCGTCGTTCCACCCTTATGAGTTTTAAATTTTGTTTCCTCTGATCCGCATGATTCGAACCGATGTAATATTATTATTATTATTGTTTGCTTCTATGTATATTTGGGTATAACGTGGTCTACAACCGATTTTACTACAATATTATTATTAATTATTTTACTATACTGCATGTATACATATATTATGTGCAAATATAAGTCCGGTCCGATACGTTGCACAAATATTGTCGTAGGTCAGATATCGCTACAGTGCGTATACGAACTAACCAAATCAAGTATTAATTAATTAATATATAATATTTACACATACACAATCCCTCGCTACAATTAATTATTGTTTCACTTTTTATTCTTCTTTGCTACTTATTTAGTATTATTGCTCATATAATGGGGACCTAGCGCAAACGTAAAATTATAAATGTATACTGCATAATAATACATATTATATATAAACAAAAAGTATTCGTCATTAAGTAAGATTTTAATTAACACATTTTTATTTTGTGTAATATTTATCAATTTACTTTATTCATTTACTATAACACCAAAATACTAAATAATACGCTATGTGCTGAATATAATTTACACAGTAAACAATAAATGTAACAAAAACTGTAAACGTAAAACAATGAAAAATAAAAATGTTTTTTTTTTTGGCAATACTCCAATTTATACAATATAATATACCTATATTATATTATTTATAGTGATTATGAATTAGTACGATTTTCGATTAAATCGTGACAAAATCATATTGCGTAAGCATTTAAGTTATGAATGCACGCAAAGGTAATAGAATTAAATTAAAAATTCAAAGAATGTCATCAGTTATATTATATATTATATCGTAATAGCTGTGTGTTTGAATATATAAAGAAACATAGACTTAATCGAGTAAATCATCTTAACTGGGATCGAAAGGATTTAGGGAAGGCTAAGCTGTCCCTTATAAACACAGTGACGTCTATAAGCGTATATAATAGGTACCTATTGTAGATATAGCCGGTATAGGTATAAAGTACAAACATAATATACAATATATATATATATAGTATGTACATATATTCCATAGGTGCATTATAGGTGAATATAATTCATATTGGTGGCGGTGGTGTGTACGTCACATAAAATATAATACAACCATTCGTCTTGGCCGCTCCGTTCTGCAACTAATAGTCTCGCATTATATTTGCCGACGACGGCCCAAATCGATATCGTGATAATAATACAAATGATAATTAATATGAATTTCGTAACCGGAAACAAAAATCAGTCACAACTGTCGGCGATGAAAGGGTTGACGTTTCATGCACACATACACACACTCCGCCACTGTATATAATATAATATGTATAAGTATGCTCAGTGTATACAATATTATATACTCATTATACCAATATACCGTTAGACGAAACGATACAAAATATAAACAATATGTAAAATAACGACAGAACGTATACTATAATACGTATATTATTAAATTATTACAATAAATTTGACGGCGATGTTTGTGGCGGTACGTATCGTTTTCGTTTGAACTTGGTACATTTTTATTTTTCTTATTACGACGCGCCGCGCTCGCTAGCGCTACGACGTATAACAAACGTTTTCTCCAACTAAATGTTCCACACGATTTTCGACCGAAATTATCTACTCGCGAGTCGTTGGTAGCTAATGTATATGTTTTATAATATTATGTTTCGCACACGAATTTTACGAACTACGATATTATACAACTGTAGGTTTAAGCGGTAGTCGACTGATTTGCGTAAGTTTCTCTAGCTGGTTTACGAGAGTTCTATACGATCACATGAGAGCAAAAAAATATGAAAACACTATATTATTATCATAATGTACCTATGTTTAAAACACAATCCAATAGGGATGGTTATTCGTTAGTGAGTTCACAGATTCATTATATAGTATTTGTATGTAATTGTTATGTATTATAAATATACTATTAAATTAAGTAAAGGAAGTTGCCGTCTCAGATGTAGTCGACGAATTTTTGAGCTTTTCAAAAAACAATCCTTATCGTTTAAATACTAAGGTTTTTACACATATTTATTTGAATGTCAATACATATTATTTACTTCCCCGAATATTTCTTCTGAAAAATATTCGTATACTTATCAATATCGAACATTGAACTAATATTTTATTATCATATTATTAATTATGAATATTTAAGATGTATTCAAGAATATTTAGGTACAAAAAAATTAAACTCTGAAAATGTAAAACAATTCTGTGCAGTATTATGATACTGTACATAATATTATTTTATTCAACCGTGTTCATACCAACGGTTTACATAAATGTACATTAATACTATATTATAATATATTATAATGAACCCACTGACGTCGTAATTGAACTAGTGTCATTGAAATGAAATCACGTTAACTGTCGTTGTCGATAGTATTATTATTAATAGATATACTAATCATTTGACGCGCCCACTACATAATTTATATATTTATATCATATATTATATACGAGACTGTTCAGCGTTTTTATTTATTACCCATGTGAGATATCATAAGCCACCTATAAATGTATTAAAGAAATACTACGAAAATTAACAAATCTATCAAATATTGCGCATATACCTATATTATATTATGTTACTGTATATCATAATATTAATTTGTATAGGTACAACTTTTAATTGATCGTTGAAGAAATTCTACAAAAAGATAAACATAATAACTGAAATATTTGATACGTATTTAATATGAGTTTATTAGTCATGATTTTATTTTTTTATTTGTAATTTTTTTTCTATTTTTTTTTTTAATTTTAAGAAATTTTCAATTAAAATTAATTATTAGACATGTATTTCAAACTCATGTCTACACACGGGCTAGATTATGTACATATTCATTTCACAAGTTTTATAGATTAATATGTGTTTGGTATACATTACATATTAGTACTAAGTATGTATTGAAAATTAATGTAGATCACCTAAAAATGAACGGGGTGAATTAGTTGAAGCCTATGTATTATCTAAAATTGTTCGTGTATAATGTCTGCGCTCGATTCTTTTTCTCTTATCGTCACTAAAAATTCAAAACAAACAGCATAATATTTATTTTAAGGGTCTTGTCTGAAATTTAAAAAAATAATTTAATTAAACACTTTTGAGCTGCTGTAGATTTCATTATGTTTTCCTCTTATATAATGTTCAACAAACGTTGATATCTCTTAAATGTTTCAGAAATGAAGAGTATAATTGAAAATGTATGATAACCGTCACAACATATAGCTACATTTTTCAGTTAGAACATGCGCCATTTAAATTATTTCTCGTATTATACTGGTTACCATAAGTGTCATATCTGAAACATTTTCCGTTTCTTTAGTATTACGAATTCTACTCTAAATCCCTTCTTTTCCGCTGGGACGACTTTGCGTAATCAAATTTTTAAACTTTAATACTTCTAGCCGGCTTTTATGTTAAACAATCTCCATTCATCTCTCTCTAATGTCGACTAAGAAATATGGTATACGCTTTCTTCTCCACATCATTCAGTCCCGCCTTATTTCTACGCCAGTAAAAGTTTCGAACATTTTATTATTATTATTAATCACTTTAGTATTCACTCAACGGTTGATTTAATACTCACAGACGTTTTAGGTTATGTAAAAAGAATGTTCTTATTATTCTCTAGATTTTTGCTAGATTTTGATTTAAGGATTTTTCATGTTTTAAAATTTGTTTTCTTTGTATAAATTGTTTTCATATACTCGTAGTTACCCCCCAATTTTATAAATTAAATAGGCAAAATCATTACAAGCAATATTCAATAATATCATATATTTCTAGATGTGTATTATGTTTGTACTTATAAATATATATATATATGAAAAACTAGTGTTGTTGTTGCTTTGTTTAAACATTTTTTGATGTGTCTGAAAAATGCAAATAATTCTTGCTAATTTTGATCATAGGTTAGGTTAGGTACCTATGTATATAATATATATAATATGCACGATAAAAAGCTTATAATATTCATATATTATTCCTATTTATTAAAAGTGTATAAAAAGTGTATAGGTGCTTTTATTTTATGGAACGATTACAAAGTAATATTAAATGTACACAAAAGTAATACAAATTCAATATGGTATCGTTGATAGCTAATGGTTGTTTACTTTTAAAAATGTTATAAAAATTAAAAATCAATATTTTATTAAATCAAAGTATTATATTATGCATAAATAATCCTGTAAAATAACATAAAATACCCACTGTATTATGAAATCATAAAAATAACCTAAGTCCACTAATCTGTATACACGGATATTAAATTATGTACCACGCTAATGACTGATTAATCGTTTAACTATCAAACAAAATAAAAAATAGATTTGTTATTATTTTATAATTATTATTTAAGATCATAACCTAGAGTTTATTGCACACAGTAATATATAAATATTTAAAAACTTAATAAAAACAAATTAATAATAATAATAATAATAATATAAATAGTATAATATACATTAAAGATAATATATATTACATATTATGCGATATTTCTATAATGTAATTTTAATAATTTAAATATCTGTAAGTGGTCTTATCGTGTTATCATAAGCCTTGGGGAATGTTAGTTATTTTTTATAATTTGTGAACGTTTGTTATTTTGAATGTAATGTTATTGCAAAATGCAATGTTTATTGTAAACAACTTTATAAATATGAGTTCAATTTTTTAACATAATTAGATAGATTTTTTTAACGCGAAAATACCTATTGATCTGAGTTTAGAACTTGAAGCTTTGTTTACATACACATTAGATATCTGATCTTATAATTTTGTAAGCCATCTAACATCAAGAGTATTATAATTTATCCGTTAAAAATAGATAATTGAATACATTTTTTATGGTTAAGTTATTTTATTTTATTTATAAGCCATTATACATTAAACCATATGAAGTTGTTACTTCATATAATGATTGACTTTTTCTATAGTCGGTAGATGCTAGTAAATGTATTTAAAAAATGTTATTTTTTTTTGTGTTTATAATTTACTAATTTTATAAGTAGGCTAATTGTTTTGTATATTATCCAAACAAGTATTTGCATTTTAATAATACTAATGCTAAAATAATTATCAAGTTCTGGGAATAGTTTTTTAATAATATACCATTAACATTGCTTAGGCGCTATATTTCTATACATAAATACTGTAATTTATTATCATTGAATAGTTAATAATTAGTTAAACGAATTTAAAAGTTCTAAAAAAAAACTTTTCAGTTCTAAAGTATATTATATACCATATATATAAGTGCTCGATTAATAATTAATAATATAATATATAAGATGAATTTTGTGTGAGGGATGTAGTTAAAATGGTTAATTAAATCTTGTATTATGTATTTAATTCCATGGATAAAATAATTGATTACATTTTTCTTGTGATGTTCAATATTTCATGGAAAATTTTATATTGACTACTTAAATAAGACGAACACGAGACAACTAAGTATTTTAAGAGTTAATGTAAAAATGTTTTATTTAATTTTTTATATTTTATTTATTTATAAACGTGTGTAATTTAAAGTAATAAGAAATTTTTAAGTGTAGATATTTTTTTATCTTGTTTATTTAATTATTTTTTCGTAATTCACATATTATTTGGATGGAAACCAATAATATTTCATAATATTTCTAAAAATAAACCAAGATAGTTGACGAGGAGATAGTTTAAAGTTTGGCGTTAATTAAAAAAAAAATATCTGTACATATTATTAAACTGTTTTAAAGAGGGAGAGATGCAATAAAACAAACATTTCAAGTTAAAAATATTAATCTCTTTATTATTATAGTGTTTGTTATAGAAAACTAATTGTACGTAAAAAAATATTGTGTTTAATTATATTTTGCTTTATACGATTGTTAGGTCAATTAGTAATTACTGAAAAAATTAAATAACCATTTCAGTCATTATTGTTGTATGGATTTCAAAAGTTACAAAAAATATTACTTACAACTTTCGCCAACTTTTCTATTTGTTCATTACCAGATTCAATGCACATAATTAACCACTATTAGATGTCTGGACATTAGATAAGTGAAGAAGCGTTTAACGATGACCGGTCGGGTGATAAGCCAACGACGGTTACGTAAACTTAAAATATTAGGTACACTCCGACCGCGCCGCCGTAATATTATACATAGGTACCTGATGATCCCATGGGAATTACAAAAACGCATATTGTAGTACAACTATAATTCCACGTACGTACGCATACACAATAATATAATATAATATTATTATTACGACGGTCGTATACAACTGTATACCTTTGTACAATAATATAATAGCACTTGGATATTGCGGTGGAGGTAAACATTAAACGAGCGGTGGCGAGTTCACCCACACCGCAAAGGCATACACCAACAACCCTACCGATCCAAACAAGCACGCACTATACAAAGAGGCACATATCATTACGTGTGCATAATATACTACATATATATATATATATATATATATACATATATATATACAGGGCGGGTTGTGGCATTTTCTACTTTTTTTCTCGTATCGCGTTCGTATTATAATTTGATGTTAGGCAAAGGACGTCGCCCACAAAAACCACAAGCTACTAAATATTTTGTTCAGAGAGTGGAGCAGCTGCACAACATTAGTATTATCACCTTGTAAAATTTTTACAGTATGTAATAATAATAATATTATACTATATTATCTATATTAATCCGTACGAAAATAATTATTAAAGCTCGACCACGCTGTTAACGGGGCGCGTGCGCGCGTATAATAATAATAATAATAATAATAATATAAAGGCGGCGGCGAGAGTAGTTTATTCGACCGGACGAGGGCGGTGGCGGTGGCGGCCGTTGTTTGCCAGGCGCGACTTATAATCCGAGCGGGGCGCATACCCGGGTGGCGGTTTTTCGGGGGAGGGCGACAACCCGGCAGCGCGCGGCACCCGTCGGTCGGCTGCCGCGCGCGACGGTCGATAATGTTCCGCTATGCGTGCAATACAACACACTCACACACACACACACACACATGGCCTCGTCTTCTCTTTCTCTCTCGGTCTTTCGCACACAAATACACATTGGTACGTTACACGCGACCTCTCTCTCTCTCGCTCGTTCACTCTCTCTCTCATTCACTCCGTTTTCACTCTCTTCGTCGCAGACTAGGTTATCTTTTTCTCGTTTCGCCCAAAATCCGCTCGCTCGCCCGTCCACCCCCCTCCCCCCCCCCCCCCCCCTCCACTCCCTCCGCCGAGCCGCGATAAACCGATAAAACACCGAAAAATGCTACCGCCCGATCGTCGTCTCTCGCCACCACCCCCGCCAAAGACGAAATACGCACGCGCATAATATAATATATCATATTGCGCTATGATAATAATATTATACGCGAACGACAGCGTTTTTCGATTATAAAATATATTCTTTTACAAAGTACATTATACGTACACGACGCGCTAGTCGAGATGGACGGGAGTTTTTTGTGTTTAACGTTTAATCTCGCGCCACGAAAGAGCATTGAAACAGACGCCGCTCGCGTTTCCGTCTTGTTTGTGATTCGCTGTACCGTGGCTCCTTGCGCACACGCCACCGCCACCGCAGCTATCGCTAGAATTTTGTACATGTCGATTTCCCGGGCGGCAGATCATTACGAGTTTCCGTCTGCGGACTTTTTTTGTGTTAACCACTGTCACCGAGTCACGAGCGGTTCAAACATCATCACTCGCGGATACCTCTCCAACACCCCCCTCCACTCTCCCTCCACCAACACACAACACGTTTGTTTTTTTTTATGTGGCACCACTGCAAATGATTATATTATTATAATAATATAACATATAGTATCTATAGTTGGTCTATGTAATATTACCAACGCCACGCACCTTACGACACGTATGATTTCGGGATTGTGTTTATTTTATTACCACTAGCACGCGAAACACCTTCGATTTTTATCGTTAGTATTATTATTATCAATGAAATATTATGTTTTATTGTTGAGGAAACTGGAAATGGTTCAATAATAATAGTTATAGAGCAATTTTGGTTAAACTGGTTGAGTATGGGTATAAATTCTCAAATAAAAGTTTAGTATTTCGACCGATCGAGCGAATCGTATACCTAAAGCTACGATTTTTTTAAGAGGCGTTCGGAGGCGCATTGCTGGTGTAACCAAAATTTCAGCTGTATCGATACTACTTTACTTATTATTAAGTGCTTATAATGGATTCCCTATACCACGGAAGACACGTGCGACGACTGTTCTGAGGGCAGTCAAATCGCATGAGATGCGCGGCAAGTATCGTATGTACTAGACTAATTATCAATTAGTAACTAGTTTGAAATTTTTTTCTATAATATAGCAAACATTTTGTCAAAATCACTTTTTTCGTGGGAAGTAGATTCAATATTAACTAAATTTATCACCAAACACCCATGCTGATTTGAATTAAAACATCCATCATATAAATATTAACAAATACGAGAGAATGTATGGAAAGAAATTTTAATTAAGTTGAAAAAAATTACTGAATAAATTTATCTTAACATATTTTCATAATGTGATTACAAAATAGTATTAAAACATTATTAAAAATTATAATAAGTAATAAATTATATCAAGTAATGTATAATATTTACTAATATCATTATTAATAATTAAATAACTTAGTGTAATAATATTGCCACAGAAATAACCTTTGTGTACAGTAAAAAATGTTGTAAATTCATTCTTATTTAAGAATTTTTTGTGATTAGAAAATCTTTCTAATCTAACCATTGATACCATATTTTTTGAGGGGGGAACTTTGTTTTTAATAAATCTATAATAACAATTATTTGTAGATTTTATGTATCTATTTTGAAGACGTTTGTGTAGGTAACATTAATAATACTAAGTAGAAATATAACTTAAGGGCTCTAATAAAATATTTTATTTTAAATGAAAAATATGAACAAATACAAGATAATACAATGTTGTTAAAGATTTAAAGATTATTAATTTATAGGTCAAAACTATTATTCATATATCTAAATTCATTAAAATATATTTTAGAGAATATTGTCTAAAAATTATGATAACCTCGATTTCGTTTAATCTAACTTTGTATTGAATGTGGTGAAATGTATCGAAATATAATTTATTATTTACTATTATAGTAATATACCTATTTGTATATTAAATATTTATTCGCTCACTAACCAGTATATCCACAACAAATCGTGTTTTTATTGCTAACAGTATAAACGGATTCACATTTTTGAATAGTACAGTAATGAAGTAAATTGAATTATGAATCATTCGATGACTGTAAGAACATTTAGGTAATAGGTTACCTTATGTATATGAAAAAATAACTAATTTCGTCATTTTATTGGTATAATATTTATTCCGATGATTTAGAGAATGTATAGGTAATTTGATAATAGATGCCTTTAAATTAAAAAAAATAAAATATCTAATGTATAAATTCGACGAACTGTAATTAAATATCTTTACATCGATTATGAGTCATAACAAACGCTGAGTATATAAAAAAATATGAACACTAATACTTTCTATAAAAAATTAATTATATTCCTGTGTGAATATCGATAATAATAATACACGTAAAACTACCACAAAAAACCCACATTTTATTATTTCAATATACTTTAATATAGGTCATACGATTTGTTTTTTTTTATTTATTTAATTTGAACAAAATCATTTCAATTGACGTTTTTGAGATTTATTAAACGAACCCATTTAAGTTATTAATTTATTAAACTATTTTAATACAATTCGGCATTCGCGTATGGGAGCTGCACTGGAGTGTGCTTAAAATTATAATAGTATCGCATTTTTGCAAATCCAATAAAAATATAACCCCTTATGTTTTAACCTAAATAAGTACATCACACCTCTCACTACTGATTCACCCTTTCTAGCGAGCAGTTCGTCTATGTACATTTCCCACTGCTATTTAGGTACCATTTAATTATATGTAACTACACTTTTGGTCGCTGATGTTGAAGCCGCACGTGAATTTACTGTGTCTCGGCGACGTCAGTGCCCCAACATAGCACATATGCACCACAAGTCCTTTTACACCATTACACGTACTATACATGAATGTATATATTGTCCAATTACAACAAATTTATATATATATCTATACTATACTACATTTTACACACATAATATGTATAGATTCTAACGCTTGTCTGACTAATTGATCGGGTTTGACCAGGTGACGCGGCGCGCAGCGACTAATAGAATCTATACGCCCATACCACCGTAATATACATAAATAGGTGTGTGTGTGTGTGTATACTCTGTGATGTCCGCCCCTTACGACCGACGTCTACCACCCTTCGTCACGCTGTTGCGTACATTACAAGCCCCAACGTTGCCACCCCCTTACCGATTTATTAGATAAGTAGCTATCAGACTCGCGCGTTTTATCGAAGAAAAATGCTGAAAACCAAATCGAACTTCGCGAATTTCTATTGCAATCGTCATTTTATCGACGTCAGAAACTCATAAACCGAAAAAATGACTTTCTTATAATACTTCATTATTATTACATTTGCATGTTATACGTAATACGAGTATTGTGGTATCGATATTACATGTTCTGTACCAGGGACGGCGACGGGAGATATTATCCTGAAGGAATTACCATGTTGTATGCTGGTATATACAGGTAATAACCGTTTAAAGTTCATTTATTTATCTATAAAGTTTCGATTTTACATTAATTTCTCTCCATAGTAGATGCATAAGATAATGCATTACCTATCACATTATATATATACATATAAATGTATTGAAAGGATACGGAACACGAATCGATGTCTGGAAACTATAATTCATTCTCGTCAATCAGTATTCTGAATATATGTATATATTTACGTACTCCGGAACAACGTATTATTATTGTTATTAATATAATAAATTATATCAATTTTGATAATATTATATTATTAATGAAAATACACGTAAATACATTCAAATGGTGTTAACGTATATGGTAATAGGTAAACAATAAGCATAAATATTATAATACCTAATATATTGGTATATCAATCATATGTTTATTATATATGCGTTTATGAGAACCAGTCTAATTTATACATAGGCATATAATAATAATATAATTTTAGTATACACATTTAACCGATATATTATTATTTTCTGAAAGATTTCGTTTTGAGATTTAGGGTGGCCTTCCTTTCCTTATATTAGAATCTTGATTTATAGTCGACATTTTTAAAACAAAGTTTACATCCCGCTTAGGTATAATAATAATGTTAATTTTTCGTTTAACAAATATTTCATTATACGCACGTACACATATACAAATTATTACACAAAAATTATTAAAACATTTTCGTATAAAAATATTCTTTTAGAGACGATTTTTCATTCCGGTCGAATTCATCAAAAATGTATGTATGTACTATGTACCTATGTATGTCAATGGCGATGATGAAAATATTTTGAGTTTATGGATGTGTTTAATTGATTATATTTCTTTTTTTACCCTCTATTATAATATATGTACACACTGTTAGGTGTATACAGTTTTTCTCTGTAACGTTCAATCTCGTCGTATACACATGCAGTGAAAGAAAAAACACTATACTATACTATGTTAAGTTTTCTGTATGGTTCTTACTTCTTTGTTTGAATTTCTTTTTGATATCAACGTGACGTTTTATCCCTCTTTATCATCTAAGAGCTTTGGTTATGTTACCCTTCGTTTAATGTTTCATTAACACTTTCTCTTTGATGTTATTCCTTGAATTTTTGCTTTTAGTCATGATAATCAACTAGCTTCATTATTCAAATTTTAGTATTTTACATTGTATATAATGTATACATACGTGCATTGATAATAGTTACATAAATAATATAATAACTATCATAAGACTGTCAAAAAGTAACATAAATTTTCAAAGTCTTCAATGACAATACATTTAATCTGCTTATTTTGACATTTTATATCATGATAATTTTAATGAAAATTCAAATATTTCTATTTTACTTATTTGGTGATACCTAATTATATATTTTTTTAGTTTTTAGAATAAATCAATATTTTTAGTATTTTAGAAATACTTGTTATTTTATGGTTTTTTTATTTTCTTTTTCTTCCAAAGATATTAAATGTTCGAATTCCTCAATATTATATTAAAATTATTACCATAAACAAAACTATTTAAATTATTAAAAATAAGAAATTACGAATAATTCATTTACTTTTATTAAATATTGTTCATGAATACCACTCAGCAGTGAACAGATTATTTATTCATTAAATATAATTAATAACTACACAAATATAAAATTATTCGTTTTCTATATAGCTGATAAAATAATTCATCTTTAAAAACGTATTCGAAATTGCACACACACTTTATTCAAACTTCAAAGTGTTTTAAATATTTTAATGTTGTAATTGAAGATTATATATTTAAATATGGTTGTATATTATGTGTGATATGGAAAACTAAAAAAAATAATATTAGTTTTACTAACAAGGAAATAAGTACAATTTTAAAAAACATAATAACCGCATGAAGAAAGTGTGTAATATTCTATTAGAAAACAATTTACTGTTTAGGTCTATAGTATCATTGTTATAGGTATCACTTTGACATTAATTCATTTATGATTAATCTTTTATTTTTAAAAGAAATAATTTGAGTTTAGAAAAATTTATGTTATAAAACACACATCAACACATCATTATCAAATTTCATTATTTTTTTTTTAATATTATTATAATAACTCAAAAACTTTATTTTAGAAAGACGTATACAGTATGTCCATATACACACACTACACACATAATATACATTTACATTTAGTTATTTTTAGTAATAGGTCTTGACCTTAGTGTTTCGTTTCGTTTGTGTACCGTTTTCGTTTGATACTACCATGATTGAATTTTAATTTTTGTCGTTTCGATAAGTCTTGAAATAGTTCACTTTGTCGTACATCATATGGTACTCTCGCAAATATGACATAATATATGATATTATAAAAACGTTTTATCGTCAAATAATCGATACATAATAACAGTCAACCGAAACGCTTCAATACATGCTATCTTGATTTTTTATCTGGTACAAAATATATAATTTGCAAATTGATTTGTACAGTTATATATATACACGCAAACGTTGCAATATCAAACAATATATTCGTCAAGCAATTCTTTGAACTATCACTAATGTAAGTTTCCGACACACCACCTCCGCCGGGTAATATATAGTTTAGCCAAGAGCTTTCGCTGTTTCGTTATAATTCCCCGTCCGTTAATTTTCCCTTCTTTATTTCCATTTTTTCACATCATTATCGACGATTAAATTCTTCAACAGACTTTATTATAATATGCAAATAAAAGATCATTTATACGATCATTTTTTCGTTGGTATCTTCGACGAAGTCCACATTCTTCCTATTCAAAAGGTTAGGAAAATATGAATTTTTGTTTGAGCGTTTTGGATTCCATTACCCGTGTGCAAGTTTTGAAAAATATAATCACTGGACTTATATTCTCGAGGAGCTACTAAAAATATAATTCTATAATATGAGAATTAATTATAATATATTTATCATGTGGTTTGGATAATTATTAAATTATACTTAGTTCTACTGAAGGTATACAGGAAATTAAAAAAAAAAAACATCATCACTCAGATATTCTAGCAAGTATTTTAATTGTTTCATTTTCAAAAGCGCGCGTATACACATACCTACACAGTCACATGCATATTAAATATAATATCTACCTTGATTTATTTAAAGTTAAAATACGTATGATATTACAGAATATCAGTTTAATTTGCTTAACACAGCCATAATAAACATTATATTCATATATAGACATGATTATTAATACAATATCTGTCTGTTAAGTAAGTGTATATATGTGCGTAACGCAACACTTTATTTGGATAGTAAATATGTTACTATAATTAAATTTATCAAGTATTACAAATCCTAATCGTCACACGCCGTACTGTACAATATGTTAATTTAATATTCGATTTACGTTATTCGTGGCCAAGACATATATAGGTATATATGTATGATTTCAGAACTAATATTTTATTCACGTGTATATTACCTATATATCATATATATTTCTAAATATTCTGAGCTCGGCTGTAGGTACACGTATTTTGTCCATCATTAGACGATTTTCTTCGGACCAACAGAAAAAAACGTGCTTGGTTTGTACCTTCGTATAATACGTATATAGTGCCTATGTACTGTCTAGTGTAGTCTAGGAGTACCTATATATACAAATATAATATGTATATACATAGCGTAATATTTTCGTGAGGTCAGTGGCTCCGAGAAAGGTATTTTTCTCTATTACAAAAAACAAAATTACATTGCTTTTTAACTCTTCGACGAATGGAAATAAAGATCATTATCCGAATATATACCTGCAGCACACACACACACACACACACACACACACACACACACACACATTTATCTATGAGATATATATACGCCCCAGAGAGGAATGAATAATTGTTTTGGCTGTTACAGAAAACCACTACACCGTGGTTGATTATAATTATTATTCGCCGTACGCACGCTATTTACCTATACTGCAGTACGATATTTGGTCAAATGTATAAGAATATTATACAACTAGAACACTTAATTGATAAAATGAAAAAATTAAACATACATTTATGAAATGTATCACTGAAAAGAAAAATCAACCTAAGGCCTGACAACAACTCTGTGTACCTATGTATTTTAAAGTGTCCCAACTATAATAATACGTACATTTATATACATATTACACAAGTTTAGTGTAAGACGATTCGTCTTTGTCATTTGTACAAACCAATTCGGTGTCGACGTCGGAGTGCATGCACCACGGGTCTAGGTGTTTTTATTGTAAGTGTGTCAAGTAATAATTATAAGACGAATGCATATAATGGAATAGGTAGTGGTTATTATCACAAAGTTTGAATTCAACTAGAAAAAAAACTTATTGCTGTTATATTATATTATATTATGCATAATATAGGTACATGATATATATTATATGACCTTTTAAAAGTTTTTTAGGTATTATGAAAATTATACGTACAAAAAAAATAATGCCGTTTGAATAGAAAGTACACTATTATTATTTTTTCGACGCATTATATATAACAATAAGTCATTTTTTGTTACTCCATATTATTACATTATATGTTTTATGATACTATCTTCGTGGCGCATTTGCTTAAAATATATTAAATAAATTATATTTTATGAATTGTAATACATTTTTTAGGTTTATTTAAAAAACATTATTATAATAAGTTTGTAAATTTTATACAATGACATAACATATATCAAACATTAATCGCCGAGTGTATACCATATATATCTTTAAAAGAAAATTATTTTTCATACAAGCTACAGAATATGTAATACGGAACAAAATTATTATTTGTATAATATAATGGATGACATATACCTCATCATATTATAGTTATATAATATGGTGATAAACTGATAATAAGCAAAGTAAAAATAAAACGGAAGAGACGATGGTTGAAATCGGTTAAGCACCAATGCAAATAGCGTAGGTACTTATTATATCGACATTTAATATAATATTATATTCACATATTAAATATAGGAGTATATGATAGTGTTGCGATAAAATAAACACTTGTTAAATCCACCCATTCCTCTCAACTTCTCTATCACGTCATCTCATCGTATAATCCTCGAATCCTCAAATCGGATATATTTGTACAACTGTAGGTTATATGTATGAGATAACATGTGACATATAATATATTATATGTGTATGTTATGTGCGTAATATACAGTACCTGCATGTGTATAATGCAGTCATTCTTGAGTTCTTATATTTAGTAGTTCAAAAAGGTGTATGTGCAGTCCTCGAACTTATAAGTCATATTATTACACACACATACACACACTTATATTATGTATAAATATAGTCGTGTCTCGTGTAAAAGCTTTTGTGGATCGAATTAATGTTGTTGCCACTTTTAGAAATGTGTTTGCGCAACGACGAATGCAAATACCCGTATATACTCGTATATATTATATACGTGCATAGACGAACGTGACTTGCTATAATATTTTTTATATATAATACTAACTGAAGAACTCGGATTCGCCCCCGTGATAAATATTTACAAATTTCATTATATATATCATAAAACCTTATTGTGATAGTCCTCATTGAGAGTTTAATTTTCTGTCGTAAAAACGTCTTAATAATCCGGTTCCTAGGCATTTTAGATTTAAAAACGGAAACGTGGTGATACTCATGATAAAATCAAAATATTAAACACACGTGTGTTTTGCACATCATACAATGAACCTAAATATTCAAAATGTATTTCGGCTACTAAACAAACTGAAAAAAATACCTACTTAATATTTACAAGTGTATAATATTGTGGTGTTACATTAAAAATTGTACTACAGCACGGATGTTATATGTGATTATTTTACCAAGGATTTCTTCCAATTTACCCATAATGAAATATTATGCGCATACGGTTATTTATAATATTGTAAATAACATTCAGACAGGTATTTGAAGTTAACCTTTTATTACTTACAACAGGAACCAGTGAAAAGTATATACCTAACTATATGAACTTTGTGAATTTCATCTTAATGTCACGCTAGACACGCATATAATATTCCTCGGAAAATGGATAGTAAGTTTTGTGGGGTTAGAGATGATTGAAGCTTATAAAAAAAGATTATTCACATATCCGTGAACGATAATATAAAAACGATTGGTTATAAGACGAGATTCGTGTCACTAACGGATAATTTATTATAAAATATTGATAATTGTATAAAAACAATAATTAAAATGATCGACAGTTAAAATAACTGGCCCAAATGTGTAGCAATTTCTCATTAGAATTTTTTCAAATGATCCAAACATGCTTTGTTTTACGTATTATTGTAGGTTAACATAAATCGTATTAAATAGTAATTAATATATTACTCCGATTACTCGTATATTATTATCTATTGGATTTTTAATTAAATCTTCGTCAGAATCATCATCGTATCGTTGGCTTGTAGTAGATACAATGCGTTTTGAGCCATCTATTTCAAGTCATTGTTTTTCTCACAATGTATTATATATTGATGTCTGTGTAATAATAATGGTATAATCATATTTTGTACCTAGTCGAGCGAACCGACAAATCTCATGTCTTCCGCAGGTACCTTATGTCGCACGCGAGACTTTTCTATCCATTGCATTGTCGATATCCGAACAAGACAGTAAATATATACATAAATATAAATGTGTGTGTGTGTGTGTGTGTGTGTCTATACATACATAAATAACCATCAAACAAAAGACAATCTAATTTTGGAAGACAGATAGAGAGAGAGCGAGTTAAGTTAAATAAATAACGTTCACAGGTGTGTGTGGGGGGGGAGCGTTGAGAAAATAGGTAACTATTCCATTAATTTTTGTTTCGTACGCGTCCGCCCTTCGAAATAAATTTCCTTTTTATGTATATATATATATATATATATATATATATAAGTATATATATTATGTAATAATAATATAGCCACCCCGTTTGGGAAATATCCATATAAAAGCGACACGTGTTCAGATAATATACATATATATTTATTTTAGATTTTTTTCTTCGTTTTATTATTTCCTAGACACCTAGGTTGACTATTTTATAAAGTACGTTAGTATTTTCCAATAATAACTATAAGGATCACATGTTTTACTCGTCACAAATAACTTTAGAATTAAGACTAATAAAATTTTGTTTTAATAAAAAAAAACACCTATGCTATGTGTTTTAGTATAGCTCATACATATATACTTATATATCTATAGGTTTATCGGATTTTCTTTGATCCAACCGGTCCATCACACGCAGCGCGTAACTAATCATTCGACGATTTGTATTCAGCAGCTATATCAGAGTCAAGCATTGAGTCCACTTTATAAACATGTATTTTATTTGCTGTAGAGTAGATACTTGTGTTTTGTTTTTTTTTTTGTCTATTTGTTATTGTCATTATCCGACACATTCAATATGTACAACTTGAACTTGGTTAGAAAAAAAAAAAAAAATTAAATAACAAGAAAACTAAAATTTTTATTTATTTTAACTTCAAAAACATGAGTTGATGGTAAACTTGAAAGTAATATGATAACTTCAGATTTGAATAAATATTTTTACATGAATATCACGAATATGTCTAATGAATAAAATTTTACAACAACATCGTTTTACAGTTTAAACATTAGCATTGTCATTAATATAAATGACTGATAGTACTTCAGCTTTTATACACATTGGTCGAATATTATTATTTTTATATTAAAATATTTCAATAGAAAATTGAGCACTTTTATATAGAAAATATCAAAATTTTGTGTAATTAAAGATGGCTAAAAATTTAAATCAATCCAAAGAGGAAGTGGGAGATTATCTTATAAACACCGAAACAGTGTAATTTGAAATAATAATAAAATATCAAGTACAGTGGAACCTCGATAACTAGAAAGAATGTCTTGGCCCCTATACTTTATAACATATCACATGTGTAACCTCAGTAAGTCGAATTTTCGATAACTCGAATTTTTTTTTCGCCCCCAACTGATTCGAGTTATCGAGGTTCCACTATATAATGTTTCGGATCGTGTAGTTAGCCAGTTGGAATTTAGTTAACTGTGGTTTCAACGTTAAAATACAACTTATATGTTATATTTAATTGTTAATTTCATACAACGTGTCAATCCGAAACGATTGATTACAAATGTTTAATTCGACACGTAGTCACTGCAACATTTTGCTATCCAGCTCGATGTAGACAATAGACATTAAACATTAAACGTATATACACGGTTGTTACGTATTCTTTAAGGACCACACCAGGATGTATTATATTCTTCTATGTGGTTTTGGAAGTTCATAATACATTTTTTCAATTATTTAATGATTGTCAGGTTTGAAGCAATGAATATAATACCCGTTGACTGGTAAAATCCTGCTATATAACGTGCATGGGTCATCTTGCGCTTCATCTTCAATCCACGTCGCGCCTATCTGCGTAACCGTCTTTATCCCACTTCTGTTCACAACCAAGCCCACCCACGTCCTATTTTAATACTATTTTTTTTAAATAAAATAAGAAACTTTTTTTTTTAACATTGACGTCGACACCGAACACAACCATTAGACCAGAACGGCCTTAACAGTCTTTACCAAGATATCACTGCGTTGGCGTATCGTGAGACGTTATACAACAGTTTGTAATATACAATATAGTATGTATCTATCAAGGAAATGCATTCGTGATATTTATTTATATGTTCCTACACTTTTATTACTGATGTAATGATTTGAATTTTGGGAAAAATAAAACAAAAACACATAATACTAGTTACAGCAAAATACGTTTAGTTTCTCAGCGATATAATATAATATATTTATAGTATATATAGTATCGTTTTTAAGATGGTCATTTTTATACTACTTTTGAATTAAATTAACCATTCCCTATCGTTTCAATGCTTGATAATATTAGAAAACATTTATATATGCATACAAGTGGCGTAATGAAACCTATTTTCTGTTTATAATATATTTTCTATGTTATCCGCGTAGATCATATGTGTATTTATATGTAATATGAGTATTTATTGATTTTTACTCATTTTCACTGAATTGGTGTAAAAAGTTATCTTTTAAATTTATTCGTGGTGGTTTGATGTTTGCAGTTTTAAAATTATTATTGAATATTGTTCTTAGAAAATGTTTAAGATAAGGTTCCACTTTTATCGTGATTATAATAAATAGTTTTAAGTAAAAATTCTAAAATAAATAATTTTTACTTTTTAATTTTTCACATTCATACATATTTATCCACTCTAAATAATGTAATTTTCTGGTCATTGAACTCGTTAAAAGAAATTATTATGTGTGTATAAGATTTATCTACAGTACCAACAGATGTGATTCTACTTTTGATAAGCTTATACTTTTTGAAATGTCAAACGAATCGATTACATCATTAAAAAAAAAAAAAAAAAACGAGTGAACATTAAAATAATGATAATTAAATTAAAAACAAGGTGGGAAGCCTTTTTAATTTGTAAAAATAATCAACCCAAAGTTTCGTTATTTAATTTTTTTTTTTTTTTTTACTTTCTTTTTGTATGAACATTATGGGAAAACCGGAGGTTTTAATTCAGTAGACGAAAAAACCTTTGTAGTAATTACATTACGGGTAAAACAAAATGTGAGTAGATCTACTGTGGTGTTATGTAATAAATGTGTATGTGTGTGTGTATCATACTTTTTTTCTATTCTTTTTCTGTTACCTTTGAATTAACTGACTTAATTGATGCCCCAACGTTCCCGATTGTGTGTGTGTGTGTGTGTGGGTTTGTGCGTTTGTCTATATTATATTAGATGTATAATATATATATAATAATATATAATATTTTTCACGTTTTTTTTCTTTTCTCGTTGTTTTGTTTTTAAAACGCGTATAATAGACGTATATATACGCTTTCAATAGCTCTTTTCTCTTCTCGTTTGCATCCATCATCGCGCACACACTTAAAATTACCAAGTCCTTCAAAATTTCCTCGGCCGCGGGATGATGCAATTGAAATATAAAAAAGAGCTTTCAAGGTTGACGTGAATAAACCCCATCATACATCTACCGGTGCCTTAGATACATTATTAAAACCCTATTTATTATATTTTAATAATATTTTATAAAGTAAAATATTTTAAATATGAACCACTGAGTATATTAGTAATCTTAATTAATATCGGTTTGTCACATTTACGAGGTACTTAACAATTTTCATGGGTATTTAATATAATTTGATTACATTAAATGTCTGTACAATATTAATAATTATAATTTAAACTAGCTAAATATAAACCACATTACCAGAACAAAATCAAAATGCCTGTGAGATCATAAATTTTTATAGTTACCAACTACAATGTATTATTGATAAATTAATATAATTTATCGTATTAATATGGTAAAACATACTCGCTGACCACTGTGATAATTTAAATGTTTAGTTTAATAATTTTATTAAGGTCTATGAGTTTTCTAAAACAAGCGTCACATTATTATATTATTGTCTTTATATACGTATTTGTGATCTACATTTATAAAATAGTTAAAAATTTCATATATTTTCCGATTTTTTTTATAAAATTTAAGTGTGATTGTAGGTGTATTAGTATTGTATATTCTAGTAGGTGTTTATCTAACACTGAATGAAAAAAATGATTTATTTTACGATAATATATGTCGTATAATGTTGGAATTTGAAATGAACTCAAAATTTAATGAGAAACTGACGATGAGGCCAAGTGCATGAATGTATGATGTAATTTGAAAATTGCATTTTCATTTATTTTAAATTTATATTTGGCATATAACCATAGATTATTTTAAAAGATCAAATATACGTTTAGATTTAGTTTTTCTATTTATCTTATTTAACTACTTTGCACTATTTTCATCAAATAGTCTGTATGTAATCCATTGTTTATACCTAAAGGCAAGTAGATTATCTACACCGGTTAAACGTGTACAATTTATCTACATGTGAAATATGTATTCATATATTATTATAAAGATAATATTCATTATCAGAAATGTATATAATATAATGAAGGTGTTATGATTTATAACTTTATAAGCAAGTAAACGATAATATTATTAGATTCAAAATTATCATTAACCTGTACTATAATGCACAGGACTAATATTTTTTTATTTTTTTTTTAAATCAATAAATATAATTTAATTTTCTGATTAAAAATATATAATATTCAGAACAGAATTGGTGAGTTTACCGAATAAAACTCGGTGGGCCACTCGAAATATGGGCCGGTGATGAGTATTTGGTCGTATTTTTTTTATGTAATAACAATTAGTTAGTTCAAACATTCATTAGTCGAATTCATAATTTGATTAATTTATAAGGTAATTGTAGCAATAATCAAACGTTATAAATCTTAAAACTCGGTAAGCCGATAATTTGAAAAACCGACGCGATAATATTATTATGTTTTCTACTATGGGTGTGCAGTATGCATGCAGGTATTAGAAATAAAAACTATAGGTGCGCTTAGATATATCTATTGAAGTTTACGCAGTTTTTAATACTAGATACCGAGCAGAGTTGTTGCTATTCATTAATTATCCGATGTAAATAACGGTTTTCACAACACGCGTCAGTGGTATCAAAATAAATGATTGCGCGAAAAAATCTTGTATAATACCTTTAATACACCAATAGTTCTGTATTATTTTTGTCATACCACGGATGAAATAGAATCTATCACCGCAACCGTCTTCGTATTACTTTATATGTATAATATACGAAATACAGGCTGTAAAAATAAGTTTATTTGACGTAACACGTCAGTTTAACTATCATTAATTATTGTATTCGCACCTGTTTATAATAAGCTATAAGATACTAGTCTTACGATAATATTTTTTTTTTTTACAAATATGTGTTTAATGTCTATTTACTAAAAACCTGTTTGAAAAATTATTAACAGCAATTTATATTTACTGAGATTTCTATCATAATATATCAATATATCAGCTTTATTTGAAAAACGAAAATACCCACAGTCTATAGCGTTCAAGTTGTGTGAGAGGGTTGTATCAAAAATAGAAATAGCACAAATTAACATTGAATATAATTATTATCACATTTAAATTATAATGTATAAAGGGACCCCGGTATTTTCCAAAATTACAATTTCCGTTCAGGAAAAAACGATTATAATATACGTAAGAAATAATTTATTATTTTTCTATATGCTCACATATTGTAGTGGTGTAATTTATTGTAAATTTACAATAGAAATAATAATAAATAGGTATTATATGTTTTGTATAGCTAATATGTGAACTTTTTTTTGCGTGTCTCTCAAATGTAGACGATAATCAAACATTTATTATACCGCTATAATAGAAATATAAAAGTATGTACTGAAGTAAAATGAAAATTAACCATAATTACACCTTACTTTAACAAAATCGTTTTAAATAGATTAGGAAAAGTTCACATTTTTTTTTACACACGAGAATATCACTAAATTAATCTCACATATAATGTCGTTTAAAATTTTGATGAAAGAATAGTGGCGCGTTTAAATTATAATTTATAGGAGGGTGCTCGTACTTTATATCATTTTTCTTGAATAGTTTAATTTGTACGTACAGCACTAGTATATTTTAAAGTAAGTGTACGTATTATGTACAATTATTTGGGTCATTACTTCTTATTTATTTAATGTGTTTTCAGTTTGACAATTTTTCTTGTTAACAGTGTTTTACGTATTCATATACGATATACAAACAAATGGATACGAATTATCTTTGTTCAATTTATAAAAAGACAAAAAAATAACAACTACATAAAATGTATACAAAATTTCTGAATATTTCATTTATTGTATTACAATAACGCGCAACTGCAAAATTAAAAGATTGTAGAATATTTTATATTATAAATTTTCATGGGAATAATTAGTATTTCTTCGCCAAAACAATACGCATGTTAAACGGGTGTCAGGAACGTTTGAAACTGAGAAAAATATAATAATAGTAGAATGTTATGTTCAAATCGTTTTTGGTTTAGAAAAAGTAATTTAAATTATGAAAACATTTTTATGACGTTCTTTATTATTTGCTATTTGATATTTTTATGAACACGATAATTTGATATACGAATCGTATATTGTTTCTATTTATAAAAAACTGCTATAAACTCACTGCGATTTTTTGATAAAATCTTTTTTGGTTTTTTTTTTAAGTATTCAGACTTAAATAAAAGAACTTGTATATATATGACGATGACCAATCTTAATTAAATGACTATAGCATATAATATATAATACGTGTAATACACGTCGAGTATATACTTATACTTAAAACATATTATATACTCAAGCTATAATTTATAAGGTTTTGAAATGTTTTTGCGTGAATAATCTTTAAGAAATCTCTTCGATTGTGTATTTTCTACGTAAATACCTATTATATCATATCGTCTCAATAAATTTAAAAATATATACTTTTATAATTATGTATTGAAAACAGTATTTTTTTTAACGTAGCTGTGTGGGGACACATATACACACGAGAATATAAGATGGTTTAATTAAACTATAATGTGTATTAATATTTATAGGGGAGGTCATATTATTATTGTATACTTTCGCAGTTACGTGTTGGGATGAGCGAGCGCCCCACCGCGGCGGCGGAGGCGGTACCAACAGCGGTGGTCTTCACAACTCGGCAAAGTTGGTAACACTGTTATACCACCATCACCAACATCACTACTACTACCACTGACCACCGCCCCCCCCCCGTACCGGGCGTGGCCGCTCATTAAAGGAAACATTCGTCGGCGGCGGTGGCGGGATGCAAGGACCCGAAACCGCTGCAACCCTTCGACGCCGCCGACACCACCGCCACCGTCCGACTGAAATTCCGTTGTGCGCGCCCCATAAATTTTCATTCAACCCGACTGCACGACGACAGAGGAGCACCACTCACCCACAGGCCCACGGAGGGGGCGACACGACCCGATAATAAACGTCGTCCGACCTCTTCTCCTCATCTACTCGGATTTTTTCCCTTTTATGACCCACACGACTTTTATTGCGCTCAACTATTATATATATATGTATATGTACATAAAGTGCCCGGACGGACGACGAAGTTGCAGTTCCCAACGTACACATACGTATATACCACACCCTTAGTTGCCTAGCGGCTGTGGCAAATTCGTTAATGTTTTTGGAGAAAAAAAATAACACCCGTCCATCCCTGGTTGGTTAAAAACGTATTATATGTATAACAATACTATATTGAGTCGTATGTTTATTATATATTTCGTTGAATCGAATCGACCATTGTATCCTATAGATACATACTTATAATATCTTTTTAGAAACACCTTTACACGATAATAATAATAATATCGCACGAGAAACTAGATCTTCTATCTGTAGTCTACTGATGTAGACTGAATACGACTATTCCAACATTAGGTTACTTCGTGTTTCTTGAGTACCAACATAATATCTATATGGTAATAAGAAGAGGGCGGGTATAGATGTACTGCATGCAAATGTAGGTATAGGTGTGTCAAAACCAATGTACGTGCCTGGCCAACCGACTATACCCGGCGTGTATTCAAAGGCTTAGTTCCACTACCGACAGTTGGATTAGGTTTAAAGGCCGCCGAAAGTTTCAGTCTTGTGTTATTCCGACAGGATTACGAGTCTACAGCTCGAGTGTATTATTATAATATTATATATGTATATGAGCGTGAATGCGTATGTATACAGATGTAGCCACCGAACCGACAAAGAGTCTTTCGAACCCCTCGCCAAGACACTGGCCCTTCATACATACCCGTCTACCAGAGCCTATTTAACCGCACAGCGACAATACCACGAAAAGACCGGTCGAAGAAAGTCAATATTATTATTTTGTTGACCGTTTTTGAACACCGGCATTGTCGACTTCACTGACACCGCTGTAGGTTGTATGTATGTATAAAATGTTATTCATTGGATTACATGTATATTTTATACCCGACAGGTCGACCAAATAATTATTATTTGTATAATAATATAAGTTACTCGTCGAAAAATGCCATGAGTTATTACCCATATATTATTATTCCCACAATATAATACAGCCGCCATTGGATATCTGAAAATCCGTCCCTCACTTATGGCCAAAAATAAAAAAAATAATAACTGTGATTACTGTTCAGTAATAATAAGAAATAAAATTATTTTAATCGATTAATTTTTGTTCACACAAGTCAAAGTTAATATTATTTTATGCAAATCGGAATATTTTAATAATAAATTATGATTGTTTTATACTATCTAAATATTGATTTTAAACAGAAATGTTGAAATATGTTATCATATAGTAGGAGTGGCCAGCAAAAAGAGACTTGAGAGTCGCCCAATATACCTATTAATAAATATGGAAGAGCCAAAATGAAAAAAAAGTTCATATTAATGTATGTATATGATTATCATAAAGAAGATTACCTATTAGATATCAATTGTAATAAAAAGCATAAAATGCGAAACAATAAATTATATTAATTAATAACGAAAAATAAAAATAAATTCATATTGAAAATAATTTTTTTGTTATAATGTTTGTATCTTACGATAAGATGCGAACCATATGAGTCTATGACGGGAGTCGCAGTTTGACCACCCCTATAATATAATATTTGTTAAATTTATTGATATGATAATATCCAAATTATTCAGGTAGCTTAAACTATTCAGAAATAATTAAGGATATCGATAATGATATGCACAGCGTATTACATTTGTAAGTTATGATCACGATGTTTTGTTAATAAAGATTAAAGAATTTATCTTTGCATTTTAATTAGTAGTAGACTATAGTTAGTATAGATATAGAAAGTATATTGATTTAGCATAAGATAGTCTAAATCGCAATTAGTTAGACTTTCTAGGGACTTTTTAATTTTTTAATGGATTGCTTGAGCCTTTATGATATGAATATGCAATAGAGAAATTATTTAACTTTCAGGAACAAAAGTAATATTATTTTATTAACAATTATTAACGATTTATATTCAATCAAATTATAAATTAATAATTTTTTCAATTTTTCTTTTTGAATTTTATTAATTTGTTTGGTTGATACCTTTTTGTTTATTTTTTAGTGTCAGGAGTGCAAGATTAAAGCGTGTATACGATATGCTAAAAACATTCTCTGCAACTATCTTTTTTATGTAAAAAAAATATATATTTTTCCGATTCAGTGGTTATAAGTACCGCGTTCCTAGTCTGTCGGACGACGACGTCGTACCGCACCACCGCAGCGGACCCACCGGTTGCCGCAGTATTATAATGCCAATAATAATAACGGCCGGACGCGCGACCGTCATAGGTCGGTGAACCTATTCGCGGAGACAGGTATCGCGGAACCACCGTCGGGCGCCGCCACTGCTGCGAACACACTCAGATAAAACGATTCTTAAAGAATAGATTTTGTCGCTACAGAGAATATAATATAAGTGTTTAGTCGAAGTTGTCTTGCATAATACTATTCATATTACGTCGTTGTTCGGGGAAACGCGGAAAACGATCGTCACACGTCTGCGTCCGTTTCCCCCGCCGCAGATCAGTCACAGTTTTCTCCGGTCTCGCGTTTACCCGCTGCGCACCTGCGATTTATATATATCATCATTCATCACGATGATCGAGCGCGAAACGCGCACACCACGGTCGCGGTATATTATTATTATACATTTCTGTAGCCTGTAGGTACCTGTCCTGCCTACAGAACGATGAGGAAATTGCGGTGAGAAACATTTCCTCTACATCCTCAGTCTTCCTTCTACTACTCTACCATTTCGCATTGACGGTATTGCGCTATACTGACGCAGTTTTCGCTTTAACAGTAAAAAAAAACAACATTTCGAATAATCGCGGGCTGAATGAGATATTTTTGTTTCCTATTTTTTGATTGTACATTTCCTGCGTTGTGATTTTGGTTGACGTGAAAACGTGTGTATCTACTTCTCGTATCACATACGAACTATTTTTAAGTTCTCGAAAATTAAAAATCATTTATCTTTTTGCTGTGCGTAGGTATTAATTTAGCTATTTCACTATTAGAGTGGGCCACGCGTAGACAGAGTTAGCTCATCAACGAGAAGATTTCCGTGCTCGAAAACGGTTGACTTCCTGATTATAGATTATTAAATAGCTTTAAGCTATAGTGTAGATTTTGAATATTGCAGTTTTTGTATGAACCATGTAGCTATTTTATCGTAAATTAGTAATTTCTTTTACTGTGAAATAGATTGAACTTTTACGTTGATAACTTTCATTGATACTACTTCGTATATTGTAATGAACCATACAACTTACAGATAAGCAGTAAGTAAATATTGCTCGCACAGCCCTCATATTCATCTTTCAAAGTCTTTATTTTTTAGAAATTAAAGAGAAAAACAAAGAAAATATATAAGAGGGCAAGTTTAGCCTTGTTATTTGTGTTTTCTCACAACTTAAATACAAAGATCGAAAAATAAATAAATTCATGAAATTTGAAAACTACAGGTAGTGTCTACATTTATACTATAATAAATAATAATAGGATATAAATACTTTAATTGTATTGTGTAACTTTTATACTTTTTAATAATACGCACAGTATAATATAATTTATTGTAAAAATTAATAATTCAAATTTAATTTTGAAATAATATCTTAACCTATAACAAAGAAACAAAATCGAGCTCTCTGCTATTGCAGCGATAAAAAAAAGAAGGAATGAAATAAAGTACGATATGTTTACTAATAAATTGTAACAGTACCTTGGCGTTAGAAATTTGATAAAATATGAAAAACGGACGGAATGAAGAAATGCCTCTTATCGTCGAAGAGACGCGCCGCACTCCAACCGTGACGACGCCGTGAATTCAAAATGCGTCATTTGTTTCCCTCTCGGCATGTATACATAAAAAGTGTCATCTTTTATAAAACATTTAAATTTGCATTTTGATCGTATACAAATACTGCTCGTGTACATATTTCAAGATAATAATTTTAAAAGAAAGTGGAATTATTACTGTAAAACAAAATTTACGATGTAACAAAACAATACATCAAGATTTAATTCGAAATGTGCGTGTAATATAAGTTCATATGAAAATATTTTTCCTTGATAGGAAATTAATATAAAGCAAAGAACCTGTGCCACATCGTCTGAAAATCCTAAATGCTGATAACACAAAGTCTACGACGATTTTGGAACGCCGAGTGCCCGAGTATAGATTCATATTTTATTTTAAGCGCGTGTATTCGGAATATGCATTTATAATCGATTTTTTCTGGCGTTTTCAAACCTTCTTTTCATTATTATTTCATTTTATTATGCACGTATCGTATTTAATATTAATAGTATACGTAGATATTATAATAATACTCGTATAAACGTTTTAACTTTTTACTGTAGAAATTTACGGGTGGTAAAAAGAAAAATGATTAGCGAACAGGAACATGATATTTAGGTAGTAAAGTGGGAGGTGGGGGAGACACGAGTGGTAAAAGCAGGTGAAGCTAATCAATGCCAAAACTCTGGTGTGCGGCGGCGGCGTGTTGCTCGGCAACAGCCGTTACGCTGGTCCCAACAATTTTAGTTATAAGTTATAATACAACCCAGGTAAAACGCCCTCACTCTCTGTACCACTTGCGCGCACACACTCACACGCCACACATACACACAGGTAAATATATATATACATATTGTGCTTTTGTTCAGGGCATTTGCATGGGGTCACCAGCCGATATTAGGTGCGTTTGTGTATGTATGTGTATTGTGTACATAATGTGTGCGTATATTATACATAATATTATATATAAACATTTATATATCGACAAAGGTCTTATATATGTATATATATATATATTATATACACACGCAGACAACAGCATGCTCTTGTCATTCCTCGGCGTCCTTTGCAAGCTTGCACCACATACACACACACACATACACAGACACGAGCGCGCGCGTATGCACTTAAGCTTTTGACAAATTGCTATGCGTGTATTGTCGACCGAATAATTGACACGTACCGGACGATTAACATATTTAAAATACTCCACGGCTAAAGCTACACACGCGCACGAGCGTTTGACGCCAACGCACTGTACAGACTGTACACATACCAGAACGCGCGCGGGCTAGTGCGAGCACGCCGTATATAGCTAGCTCTCGTTAGTCTAAAACCGGGGTTTAGACGGATTTATATCTCTCTTGTTCAAACTTTGTGACAGGTTGAACGCTTTGTTCTTGATTAAGTTCGGTAATCCGTACGCTGGAGCACGTTACGGCTCTCCTTCGTCGTCCGCCTATTCCTACCGGCCCACCAAACTCTAGCCGTAGATTAAGTGATAAAATATAATTTTTTCATTTTCTCAAGCCTTTCGTACCCATACCAAGGAATCGTGATTTTTTTCTATTCATTTATCTCTTGGTCACTTCTTCTCTTTCCTTCTTTACCTATCTATATCTTTATCTCTGCAGCCATCCCCTTAGTCATGGCGTCGCAATTTGTTATTATCATCATTATTATTATTATTATTATTATTATTTATGCTAATGCTGCTGTAACTGACTCATTATATGATGCACACAATACAGCGCAAGCAATTCAATTTAAAGTCACGCCGCCTAAAATTATTAAAATTATCTCGTTAGTATATGGTTCCACACACAAACACCAAGCCGATATTGAGACAGTTTATTTTAAAATATTATGATTTTTATTATATTTATTATAGAGCAAATCGTCAAAATATTAAAAATAGATGGAGAAAAATGATAGTAGTAAGAAGAATAAAAAACATATTAAGAAATATAAATTCGGGTAATCGTTAATCGCTGTTTTTTGTAACAGTAAACTGCGCTAGCGTTAGCAAAAATGAAATGTCCGACATCGGTGAAAAAGACGCACCTGACTGATGACTGAATGCGGGTGAATCGTCGGAGGGAAGTTATTTGCATCTGTTGCACCAAGCCGTGTAATTAAAAGTCTACTTAATGGAATGGAAACAATTATTAAGTAACGTTTTAAAAATTTAACTAAATCCCCGTCAACGCCAGTGTGAAATTGGAATCCAGGTTGAGTCGACGGATGACGCATTGAGACATTATTTACTAACACACGCATGACTTTATAAATAATAAGTATTAACATAACATACACAATTAAAAACGATAATAGTGTGTTTACTATCTATTATTATTAAACATTGTCATTATTCTATTTTATAAATTGTATATAAACGAGGTAGAACAAGCATCTATTGTTTGGATTCAGGCCTCCGTCAGAATGAAGTCTATCGTGTGTATAAACTATAGGCATACTTTTTTTTTTTTTTTTTTGGTGAAGAAATATATATTTTGCAAGATACGAGGTGGCAAGAAGACGTGTGTTACACATAATTGTATACACAATATCAACCTTGTGTCATCTTCTCTTCCTACATATAATATTCTACGATGTGTTCGAACCTAATACTTGTCACAATTTCGAAACTTCGTAAAAACGTGTTTAGCATTTATATGGGCCGAAGTGAGAAAAAAAAATCTGTCATTGTGTGAACTCTAGCGCGAATAATATTTTATATAATTTCTTCGTCATTGGCGGCTGCGATTTTAATGTTACATTGTGTTTCCTCATAGAATGATGACCGTGTACGGGCTAATAGAGAACGGGTTCCCAAAAACTTTAATGCAACTATATTTTCTTGAAGTATATCATATTATGTTATAGCTATAATAGTTTAGTATTATTATTGTAATATAATCTAGAATAACTGCAATAAAGGAAACATTTTATCAGACTATATAAAGGTTTCTGGAATAAATCCGAAATATTAACAATTAATTTTTTCGATTAACAAAAAATAAGTGTCACAGTTAGGTTAGGTAAAATACAAATAATATTGTATCTATACCTGTAAAATGTTATAATAAATGAGTATGCAATATTAAGTTATAGATTGTTCAATTTCGATAACGTACAAAACCTTAGCTTATAATATATACTATATAATAACACAATCAGACTGGGATTATTTTCTAGAATAAGTTATCATATTATAATATAGATACAACCTCGTCATATAGTTTCGGGTATATTTTGATTTTGGAAATATTTGAAGTAATGTTATTATAACGTTGTTATGCGATGGTGCATGAAGTAATCTGAAATTGTACACGCACTCGGCCGAATCAAACAATTTGTTCTGATTGTATACTCCATGATGTGGTGCTGAAAGAGGTAGAGAGAGAGAGAGACCAAAAAAGAGAGTTGAATTCAAAAGACCCTTTTGTCGATCGGTCAGGCCAGTCGTGTCGGCGAAATATGCAGGTAGATGGCGGAAATAAAAATATTATCTGTGTCGATCAATATTATATGTACAATAAATAATAATATATATTTGAATATTTTAAAATGTTGTGTTTGCAAAAGTTTTCCTTCGAATCCAAATTGAATGATTGTTTCGTAACGTCTTGAAGTACCTATTTTGTACTCGTTTCCTACTATACACCAGGCACAGCTCTGTTCAGTCGATGGGCTCAGGTATGCGATTTATGAACAATGAAAAATCGTTCGGTATTTGTTGACGTCGAAAAAAAATCACTTACTTCACAGTACCGTCGATTATTTATTATTATCATAATAGGATACAACGAGAGGATGCATGAGCGCTCGATGACTACCCATTTTCTTCGGAAAAAAACCCATTATCGCCTTGTTATGTTATGGTGTTTGAACAGACCCTAAAACGGTTAGGGTGCGGCGCGTTGAATTGTTATTTTTAAACCATTTTTTATTTTCCTATGACAATAATGAACGAAAATTAGCGGCTATAATAGTAGGTATCGTAATGATTTCTATTCACATATTGTTATACTCTCTCTGATCAGTCTTTTAAATTTGCACACTTAAATACACCAATTATAAAATTATTGCAGTCAGAAATTTTAAGAGCGCTGTCGTAATTACACAATAATATAATTCAAATGGGTTTATCTATACGTTAGTATATATTATATAAGACGTTTAATATTTACATAGGTTGTCGGATTTACACAAATACCTAAATAATAAATTCGGCTATCCGAGGACATTGAATGGCACTCACCTGTAGTGTGGGTCGCGATATCTCTTTCCAGGGCGATATTACCAGCGTAATCCTCTTGTAGTACATGCGGTGACGTTTTCGGCACTCGGCATAGCTTTTCAAAAAAACTTAACAGCAACGCGAACACACAACAAATAACCACTAACACAAACGTACCAATATATTATTATTGTGTTGTATAATTAATATTTGTTATTATTAGTAATGATTCGTAATGTAAACAAACGAGGAACATTGGGGGTATGGGATTCGCTTCGACCGGTAAAAATCCAACGATGATAATATAGCGTATCGACGGGAAAGGCACTGGGGACACTCTTCGGAAAACTGATAAATCGTAAACGAAAACACAATATTTCCTAATAACAACGGCGTCGTAAACTCGGCAACGACGACGACGGAGACTATATAGCGACCGGCCGGAATGAACGTGCGTGCTGGTGTGTGCGTGGAATTCCGGTCGAAAGGATCCCCGGTGCGCGGCGGCGGCGTTCGGGCGTCGGCCACTGCCGGCGATCTGAACCGACGCCGACCGACTATCGATTTTCTGACCCCGGCGGGATCGTGTTTTCCGCCGCCACAGTTTTTTCCTTTCCCCTATACAGAGTATAATAATATAGTTTTCGGCTGCTGCTGCTGAACAACGAGATTTTCTGCGGCGTGCGTGGCTGCATAAACTGTTGGCCGCTGCCTATAGAGATTATGTCACAATAACGACGATTTAATAGTATTAATAATAATTATAACATTGTACCTGCAGTGGTGTACCAGTAGCAGAGTGGGGGGATGGGGGCATTCGCCCCCCCATAGACTGTACAAACGTGTGAATTGTTATTAATTGCTTTCAGTGTTTTTTAGTGTTTTTATAATAATTTTAAAATATTTTTTTTTACGAAAACATGAAGTTGGTGGTTACTGGTTAGTATGATAAATTGATAAACTAGTCAAACACATACATACATTTTTGTTATCTGTTGTCGAATCGGATCAAAATCTATCTAGTACCTACTGATTTTAATTATTTATATCAACTGTTTTGCTTTATGCTTGTGCTATAAATTAAAATAATGGAAACACTCAAAAATGAGCCAAGATCGCTAATTCGGACTTGTATTGTTACTTATTTACAAGGAAATCAGTATATCATTTGATAAACTTATTGAAAGATTCATCCATATAAAAAATCGGAAGTTAGACTTTGTATTATAAACATGCATTAAACTATAATTAAATAGATAAAAATTTCTTATTTTATGTATTACAATGTTATATTTTTCAAAAATAAAATAGCCCAATATCTGTATCTATTATTAAATTTATTGTAACTGTAGTGTTACTTTTTTAATTAATTTTAAGAATATATATTTCAGCCCTGTAAAAAAGGCCAGGTACGCCCCTGTGAACCTATATGGGCTGCATAGATATATGTGTACGTATTTGTGTGTGTGTTAAGTGAGCATTTTTTATATTTTTCTTCTTAGCCATTAGCATTTTTTTTTAACTATTAAGAATGAAGAAGCTTCAGTGTAACCTCTGGAAGTTCTGAAATCCATGACTTAAGATACAAAAATGTTATTATTATGTGCACACATTTGAAATTTTTTGATTTGGTCGATAAAAAAAAAAAAAAATAATTGAATTTCCGCGTAACATACAACGTATGGATAACAGTGTAAACAATCATGCTTATCGTTGATTGTGTTTCTGAGAATATAAGTTATAAATATATAAGCTGTGTACGGCACATAGGTAGTATAATTTGTACAACTTTATACAAAATGTATTGATCATAATAATTGATGTTATTTGTATGATAATTCACAATTCAGTTGAAAATATAAAATCTGTTGTGAGGAATAAAAAACTTAAATTAACACAAATGTTTTGTAAATATTTATTTGTTCACATTGCGTCTAACCTTAATTTATAGTCAAATTCAATTTTTTATTTTTTCATTTCTTCGTAAGAACATCTATCCTTCTTGAAGAACGATCTCACTCTAAGCAGTAAGCTCCAAAACATATAAATCCAACCTAGAAAATCCACATCCCTTGTGGAGAAAGATCTTCCGTCGAATTTTTTAGGTATCAGCTTTAAACAACAAACATTAGTATGTATATCGCCGTATAAAATATTTGAAAAAATATATATTTCTTTAAAATTGTACTTTCGTTTTTTTTTATCAGCCCTGCAGACCGCAGACGTCATGATTAAATTAAAAATTGATACACCTCCTCCTCCGACAAAATAAGATCGATTGTATACACCAATAATGCCACGATGGTAGACTCAAGACAAACACACTGTGTATTTATGATTTTTACACGTTGTTGTCGAATCCACTTCATCCCATTCATTATGTAATTGTATAAACACGAGTAATAAAATAATGACTGCAATAATACTGTCCAGTCTGCTAAGCCATTTGAACGATTTCGACGGCAACCTTAAACGGTTTCGAGACGTAAATCGATTTGCCAAAAACAATATGTAGCGATTTTATCAAAACGAAAACAGTGGCCTCCACAATAACCGCGACGACAAATCCTATCGCATTTGTTTTTACTGTACTATTATGTATGTATAAATATATATATATGTATATATGTTTATTTATTATATGTCTGTGCGTGCATTTTCTGCAGACTTTGAGGAAAAAACGCGTTTACTGCCGCACCGTACTAAAATGTATTCGTTATTTTTACGACCTCGATATAAATGTTATGTCCGTTAACATGTAAAACAGTAGTATAGTGCGTGGTGTCTGTATAGTATATATATATAATATACACTATGCAATATAATATGCGTAGTACGTGTCTAAGTTTAGAAATAATTCCTTTTCTCATTTGTCTGTTTGATGTTTACAATATGTATTATGTGTAAATATATATATATATATTATATACTAGCTATCTCCTTGCACTTCGTTGTCCGTAGAAAATGCATCCGTGTTAAATTTGGTTGTCTAATCCTAACATTTATCGTAACGTGTGTGGATAAATAATATTTTTGGTTTTCTGATTTGGTATATAGATGATATTTTCGACATGAACTTCACATAGCTGTCCAGCCCAGTATTACTTTTTTTTTTACCATTTAACATAATCAGCATTTTTTTAAACTTACTATTATTTTTATTTTTTTTTGTTGTTGTTAAATGACTTAAATTTGATTTCCTTATAATTCTGAACCAAAAACCAATAACTCATAAAGTTTCAATAGTGTGAATCATAAATAAGGAAAACATTTTCTGCGGTTATGCTTCATCAAACATTCACCAAAATACTAATTTCTAATAATAACTAATAATTGATAACACATATGAAAAAAAAAAAATTTGATGTGCGTATTTACTGATTAATTAAAAAATTAATAACTCGATTTTTCATTAATTTATAGAATTAGAAATAGGCTTATAATCTGCTCCGTAATATTCTCTTTCATCAAAAAGAAATTAAGATAGTTGAATGAGTAGTTTCAGTTAGAACCTACGTGACAAAGATTTCTGTTTTTACATTTATATATAAATATATACACGAATCCGAAACATGCCTATTCTAAAATAAAGATTATCATTACTACATGCAGGCCTAAATAAACACCCTCGTATATTATTATCTGCGAACAAGTTCAAATGTAAAGCTTTTAGACGATGAATAATCAATTAAAATAAATTAACACTAACTATTTAATACGATTAAGTTACAGTGTATTTTTAGTCTAAAAATGTTTTTCCATTAAAATAGAGTCATATTTGTAGAGTTGGATTATGATCTGGTAAAAAGTGCCAGGGGAAATGTTTTTACTATTTTGGATATCAATTTAAAAATATAATTAGACTTATGATTTTAATTTATAAATTAATCGGTTATTGGAGAAACCTGGCTTATTAAAAAAGAAAGAAATTATTGACTTGTTTACCATTATATAGGTATATGTAGTATTTAATAGCGGCGTAAATTGTAGGTGTCAAGAGAAACGCTATAGGATAAAATAATTTCATTTTACCGAAAGTTTTGTTTTAGAACAAATTAGATTTTTCAAATGACTGACTTAAATACAATACTCATAATTTTATAGGTATATGAATAATGTTTCAGAGCTTATACATTTTTAATATGGACTAGGTAGGTATAGTATATTTATTATTTAATACTATTTATTAAATGATACAGGTTTTTAACTCTGAATATTTGATAATATTTTAGTATTCTTTTTTATATAAAACTATTATAAAATTGGATTAATAAAATTTCCTATGTAAAACGTATATAGTTTTTCATTAGTCCTATATTTTTATATCTAATAGCACTATTAGATACACTATTTTATACACTATTATGTATGTAATATATATTAAACGATACATAACGCAATTTTAATAATAATTTCGTTACCTAACCGATAATTTTTTTATTGTTAACGTTATTTCATTTATTTTATACAGAATTAAATACATAATATATAAATTATTAAATAGCTTTGTGCCAATGTTTGTAATAATATATAGTTTTTATATTGCAATGTTATCTTATGAAATATGATTTTCCCCATCTCAGTTTATATAGTATAGTTGAATTTTATATTTAACGAAAAAAATTTCCAATGAATAATACCATTGATATCATGTTATAATATACTTACTAATTATCATTATTATTAATCAATCATAGTTACAACGTCTTGCATTACATTACACGTATCATATTACAAAAAATAAAAAATAATCTAATAGCTATGTATTGTTAGTTAACAGTTAGGTTAGGTTATATATAATATATATATTACGAATATCATAAAATAAATTTAAAAAAATAAATTGTATGTACATACATAAGTCACATTATACTCGTAATACATTAATACATATTATTTTACAAACCAACTTCATTAAAAAAAATCAATAAAATCAAACAGTCCAAAAATTATAATAGCAAATTTTACATTCAACATTTTACGTTATTATTTTTGATTCTGGTCGAAACAATGAATGTATTAATTGTACAATGAACTTTTTTTTTTGTATCCGTAATCATCTTTTGGAGTAGTAAAATGCACAAGTCTTCAACTTTAATATATTTTTTAGTAGAAAAGTAAATCTAGTTAATACTTTGGGAGGTCAAAAGTAAAAAATTCTTATTACTTTCTTTATAATTGAAAATAACGGGAATTTTCATATGAAACTAAATTAATTTATTTTAAAATTTTAATATTCATACCTTATATATAAAAAGTTTTAATCAATGATGAAATACATTCGTCACCCACTGCAGTACAGTAGAGTGGTTATATATTTTGCCTTTTTTTTAGTATTAAAGTAGATTTACTTATTATCATATCAATTTGGAATTATATTTAATAGGACTCTACACATGGATGTTTTTATATTTCTTTTTCGAAGCAAGTTATTATTATTTTAAAATTGAAAATTGCTTCAAAAATAAAATATTAAAAAATTTGCCTTGAACCTTAGATCACTTAAAATGTTAACTTTCAATTTATTAACATGGAATTAATTATCAATCCATTTTAGTATTAGAAAAATCAAAGTAAAACAGAATTTTCTGAACATTCAATTTACAATTTTATGAGTTAAAATATCTTAAAATAAATCAATAAAAATTTTAATTTTAAAGTAATATTATAAAACCATTGTACCTACTTAAGAAATTAACTATAGATCTTTAATAAATTATAGTCAACATGACCAACATGTGACTCTAAAAAAAAAAATTCATTATCAATTTTAATGGCTCCAGAATTTTTTTATCTTAAGAATTATTTTTTTATATATAATTTTCATTTTTCATAGGTAACATGAAATTTATTTAGATGGATTTGTTTTATTTTAATCTATATGTTTTTTTTGTTATTTGATAAACAAAAAGTAATTTATAATTTAATTTAAGTAAGCATTTTTAATTGAAAGATAAAAATACATAATATAAACTAAATAATATTTTGATTCATGGTTATTATGACAAATATTCTATATTAATACATTAAATATACATTCATTTCTATTATAATTTATAAAAAAAATACTTTGATATTCTAAGTATCTATATATTGCAATAATTGTAATAAGAAAAAACGGGAATTTTAAATAACTGTTATCACTTTCGTTTTTTTTTTTTTTTTGTTTTTATTATTTAAAAACTAATAACTGTAGAGAATTGCAATTTTCACATAATTTAAATATTCATATTAGCATTTAATCAATATTTTATTATTTTAAAAATATTTTGCGATTTTTATAGATATTAATATTTTTTGAATTTTATTTTTTTTTAGTCTTTTTATTTATGTATGATATAATATTTGTTAGTGAAAAAGTTTGACAATGTTCCGCATAAGCTTTTTTTATCACAATTAAAAAACATTTGAAATACGTTAACATATTTTATTTTATAAAAACTTTAATTTAAACATTAAGTTTTTACAAAAATTTAAAAAAAATAAATACACGAAAATTAGACAGACGAATAATCAATAGGGCTTAAAACAATATTTTACATGTCTGTTGTAAATATATTCTATGTATCGTATTTTTTTAAATTTAATGATTGACTCTTTACATTTTCTGTTTACTTAAACAAAATAATAGTTTCATGACTTCACCTTTTAAACGTTGTATTATACTCGCGTTAACGAATGAAATGAAATACTAATTATGTTGTATATATTATAGTGAAGAAAACAATTATAAAATGATCACCCATCGAAAATACAATATTATTTTGGGTATCGTATACATGTATTATATATTTGTCCAATCTTCATTGATTCGACATACAAGTTTTTGATTAACTTCACTATGAAAATATAAAATAAAACATTTAAAAAAAAAATTTAAATATTATTTCTGTAGATTAACTTTTATTATGTATAGCATTTTAATTTGAACTATTATATGATTTACTGTAAACGTAAAATTAACCATTTCGTAATGTATAACCTGTGCACTGTGCAGATTAAACTGCTTGACCGTACTAAATTGTCATTTATCACAGGTTTGATTAGGGAGATTGTCATTTTGATTGAACTTAATTTCGGACTCATATATTAAGTGATTATAGAAACCAGGATACATTAATATATATTCATAGAAATGTGGTGTTTCTTTTCCTTTTACAATATTCATTATTTATACTAATATAATGTTAAATAACATTCAATAATATGTATTATTGCAATTGACTTAACAATTATTTACGCAGTAAATCGTATAACTGATTCTTATGTCAATAAAATACGCATTATTGACGGCATTAATTTTTTGTATAATGTATCTAATTTTATCATTTTGGTTAACGATCATAGATTCTTATAATTATAATAATTTATTTTTTATAAACGTTGTGAATTCCTTGCGGCTGATGATTGTTAGACCCAATAATATTAATTTTATTTAAATTTTTCTATGTTTTCGGATTTAATATATTATCTACTTAAAATTATATTTATCTTTGATTATGCATAATATCTTCATAATTTGTTTCGATACACATTAATTTATATATTATATATTAATATTTATCAATGTATAATGTAAAATTTAATGCAATTGTTTAATGTCACTGTACATATATAATATATATATTATATATATATATATAATGTCGGTAACGTCCCAAAAAATAATATTAAAGTCAAATATTGTTAACAAAAATAAAATTTTCTATTTTTTTTTTAATTTAAATAAGTTTAATAAGTTTTAAAGTACGTGTACACTGCACAGTTATGTATATATTTACACATTATACATAAATATACTTATCTAATACATGATTCTGTAATGGCTTTAATATTCAAAATAACAAAATAATAATAGCTTAGGCATGTAATTAATTAGATAGTACCTACAATAATAGTTAAATTACTAAGATTTTAAAGATCTTTCTTAGGTCGTTTGAATGGAAAAAAATAAAAGTTTTAATTTAATTTGCACTTAATTGTTTGAAAAAAAGCTATTTCAAAAAAAAAAAATAAAATAAAATAATATCATACATTATTCTTTAAGAAAACAGAAATAAACTAGTAAATAAATAGAAAAACTTAATTAGCTGCTGTATATTTATTTATTTTGATTTTCATATAATGTCATACAAATTTCAATTATTGTTGAAAGTTTTGGTAATGCAATGCAAAACATATAGCCAACCTAAATCCCCTGACACATTTGTTAAAAGTATTTTATAATTATTTTTATTTAATCAAACTATCAACAATTATTTTTGTATTTTTTTAAAATAAATGTCATAATTATTAATAGATCAGGGATTTATAAAAAAAATATATTTTTTTTTACATTGTTATTAATCTTAAAATACTATTACAAATTAGATTTTATCTCATTATTTTTAATATTTTTAACCAATTTATATTCTTTGTTTCTGTTTAATAACACTGCAATGGTTTTAAATTATAAGAATAATTGGTGGACTGTCATATATAATAAATTAAATCGGAATGGACATTGTTTTCTGTGATAAGTCACCAATTTATTTTCGTAAGTTTTATTTTTCAAGTTATCATAATATATTATATCATAAGACATAGTTGCATTATGATAGGTAGTGCACGATGACATTATTATCATTAAATATCGAAACGTTTGATTGTAATCAACTTCATAAATAATAGGATCTATTATGAGTTATGAGTTATGACAGATGAAACCACATTACGGTTGCCAGACGTATTAACATTATCGCTTGTTCGCGTCACAAATATATTTTTACGTAGCGTGTGACTACAATATCAATTGGTTTTCAGGAATAGTACATTAACTTAACAATAACGTAATCGTTGCTTTCAATTTAGTTAAAATTAAAAAATGCCGAAAACGTTAATCTTAGAAACGTCAATAGATATTATTATTTGTTAATTGTATAAAATGTCGTTTCTCATAATAGTGTTTTATTTGTAATCGAGTAAATACCGTCTTATGACTTTTGTTTGTTTTTAATTATTATTAGTTAGTCTTTATTTAGAGTTGCGCAGCAGCACTCACACAGTATTCCCACGTGGTAACCCAGCTCTCAGACGTACCTACACATCCAAATCATTACAAATATAATCTACCTATATATTATAATGCTCATTATTATAATTTATAACTACTAAAGTCGCATCACATATTCTTTAACGCCGATCTAGTCTAAGTGCCATTAGTAAATATTAAATAATAAAATGCAAAGGATTTTTTTTACATGTATTATTATTATATACTTAAGGCACATTGTGGAGTAAATAAAAAAAACTCTATGATGAAGTTAATGATTAAAGCTTATAATGTCTATATTGTTATCCGTGATCTAAGGTTTATAAATTTCAATAAATACAAACATATGGAATTTATAAATATATAATATAATCATAATTAAAACTATATTTTATGGTTAATAAAAATAAAACCAAACAAAATTAATCATGAATAGCAATTACATTTTTAATCATAAAATATGATTAACTTCATAAAATATAACAATGTTTTTTTTCCTTAGTCAAATTGTATTAATTATAAAATCAATTATGCATCAATTTAAATATTTTATTCATCGTATAAACCTATTATTGAAGAAATTTACCATAAAAAATCTACCATAATAACCTCATAGTAACTGGAATCTGGAATGAAATAAAAAATTGTTTTTTCTTAAAATCTAAAACACCAACTTAAAATGTATGTTCGTTAAGGGCCAGAACTTCTGGTTTTATGACATTCAAAAGTATCAATTTCAATTCCCTATCCGTGAATTGTAATAGAAAGCACAATTTAAATATATATCATAAGCGGTATTCTAGGAAATAATTAATATTAATACCTACCATACAATAAGAGAAATATATTAGTTAGCCACTAATTTTCGTATTAAATTGTTCAAATTACAATAACCACATTAATCAATACCACGGCTCATGGGGTGTACATTGTAAGTCGAATGCTTAATATAAAATATTGAAATCGATATTACTAATAAAATATGATTATGACCTTTTTATTGATATATTTTACTAAAATGTAATATCTAATTTTGATCTTCTAGAAAAAAATTAGTTTTCTTACGAAGCAATTAGAAAAAAAAAATTTTCATTTTTCAATGGTAACGGACTTTCATACGGTTTTTCTTAATTTCCGTAATATCATATTTTAAAACTGTATTCTCTCCATAAAAAAATATAATGACCATAGTATTTTTTCTTAAGTCATACTTTTATATTTCCGAAGGTAATAGTCATATTATTTTAAATGAAGATTTTTATTTTAGAAATTAAACAAAAGTACCTATACAGTTTTTATTCTAATTTTTCTAGTATAAATTATACTAGAAGGATGGTAGACAATTTATTATAAGAGCTTAAAAAGTTTAGTTCCTATTTTTGACCAATTATAGGTAAACTCATTAGTAATTTTTTATTAAAACTTAACGGAAAAATATCATAATTAATATTAACTCTAATTTAGAATAAATTTATTTTAAAGAAGACATTTCTTTGATAATGTTATGTGTACAATCTCTTTATAAATTTTATACCATGAAAATAAAAGAAATACTTACATGCTTTAAGTGTGATTTTGTATTAAATAATTAAATAAATATTTTTAAAACGTTTTAAACTTTGAATCAATTTTTTTTTTTTTTACTGAATTTGTAAATTATTTAAACTATAATTAACTAGTGTCCAAATATATAGGTAAATAATAATATCTACTAACCTATAGGTTAGCCGTTTATTTTTGTTTTTTTTTTCATTTCGAATTTTTAAAAACAAAACCTTCAAAGTTAATTTTGTTTAAAAACTATTAAATATTCATATAACCTATAATTTTATCGATATAACTATAATAATAATAATTAATAATTATTATTATTTCATTTCAGAAAAATAGTTGCTAAAACTTTGAATTATGATTCGCAGCTATTCCTTCGTAAATTTCTCAATTGATCGTTTAGTGTTTGCTAGTTATTATTTATTAAACATTTAATTTTAATTAATATGTATTTTATAGGTTACGGTGAAGTCCTGTAATATTGCAGCTCTTGTACCTATTGTGTTTAACATTCATGGCAATATTAGTTATTATACATTATTACATTTTGTACGCCAGACATTGTAATTTTAAAATAAAGTATAACAAAATGAATAAAAAATAGCAGTGTTATTTTTTCTCGTTTAATTTTGCTTATGCCACAAAACTATACTACCAAATAACGACGGGAGAAAAAAAACGTACATCCGTTGTAAATTGCTTCCTTTGGTTCACCCCATAAGAAATACAAGTAATAAACGCTTTATTTTTTATTATTTCTATTGCTATTATCAGCTATTTTTTATTATTTAATAAATTATTTGTAAAAATATGATCAAGTCAGTTTTTGACATATTATTCTGTTAAGCACCTGTATTTGCATTATAGTCGTCCATAAATTAAATATTTATTCATATACATTGCGGCTAAAACGTTAAGTACTCGTACAAGTACAAATATGTTTTAATTAAATCTGCGATAAACATAATGCATATGCAAATGCGCCTATACAATTATCTTCATTCATATGACGTTAACAAACTTATTTTAGCGTACATGTCATATTGAATGAATACTAAACATCTATTACCCATAAGAATTGGAAAAAAAGCTATTTTTAGCCAAATTAAAATCGCGATTTAGAGTTTTTTATCGTTTTTCTGATAAAAATATCCTTAAACCCATAATATAATAATAATATAGTGATATTAACTGTTCAAAACAGACCAATATACAGCTAAAATTATGATTCGCATTTTATATTCATTTTTCTTAGTATATACTGAACGTATTATATAGGTAATATTGTAAATTCCACAACTCGGTGGTCTTATGAATTTTCGCAAAAAAAAAATATTAATAAAAAAAATTAACTATATTTTATTTTTATTTCTGTTTTATTTTAATTTAATATCGGCTACAAATCAATGACCAATATTCATAAACTTTAAACCAAATGTATAAATAGAATACAGTATATGGCTGCTAAATGTCATGTTTCATATATTATATTAAATAGTTTTTAGTATATTTATGTAAATATTTAAAGTGACGATTGACATATTTTCGATATTTATGTACAAAAAAAAATAAACACAATCTTTACACAGCACATTCTATTTTAGAGTTCACGTCAATATAATATGACTGCAACCCGGCTAAGCATAGCTTACCTTTTTCACAATCCAGTGAGATATTATGTAAAAAGAATACGATTAATCATAGAAATATCTGCAAAGTTGTTTTTATTTTTATTTTGTATATTGAAATAATGATTGACAATTATTGTTTTTAAGTCATCCTTAGGCTAACAACAAAAAAATCCTACTCGACATTGAACAGAATACTACTGGTTTTACTCAAAAATCATAGAAATATAATATAATATTATGATAAGATAACAAAATATAATAGTCGTAATATACAAGTATTTCATAAGACATATTGTATGATTGAGCCTGGTTTTAGATGGACCGGTAAAAAATTGACAACATTGTATGATGGAATAAAAATATTTATTTTATACTCAGTAGGGCTATTAAAAAAAAAAAAAAATAGACCATTCTTAATCGGGTTTCACCAAGTAATACATTGTTAATAAATTACTAAAATATTTTTACCGTTAAAAACTTGCTGTATTAAATTCATATATTTTTATGATAACGTTTTTCCTAAAAATTGTAAAATTTTAAATAATTTTAAATTGCTAGTACTAATAACAAATGTATTTATTTTGTTTCTATTAAATTAGAAAAATATAAAAAGTTTGTTAAATTTATAGTTTTTTTACATAGGTACCTACGTCCATTTTAAACATTTAATTTGCAAATAACTTTCATACTATAACATTATTTAGCGAACGAATTTGAAAACAAAATGCAATGGAGTATGATTTATATTAGGTTTAATTACTTAATTACTTATTTACTGCACTTTGTAAATTTCGTCCGCAAACTTCATCGATAATATTCTTCGATGTTAAGTATAATTTGTGTCGTTAAGTCAGAGGTTCCCAAACTTTTTTGACTCACGGCACCCTTAGTCATTTTCTAAAAATCCGGAGGCACCCTATAGTATAGGGTTAGGTTTAGTAATCTATAGGACCTATAGACTACTTCGGTTTTATTCAGCAGTGCATAAGTATAAACAAAAGTAGAAAGACATAGGTATATAGTATATACAAATATTTTATTATTATTTTCATGAAATCGTTTTTTCTTAAAAAATATATTTCAAATAATTTCGAGGAACCCTAAATAAAGTTCGCGGCACCCTGGTTGGGAATCTATGCATTAAGTGTTGAAGGAAATGCATTTTTATGATTTTAATATTACGAACATTTAACTGAATTATAATAATAAATTAATATTTTTAGACTAAAATAATCTAATAAATTTATTTCGTTTCACGATATCCGATATGATGCTTGTATTTATTCATTTTTTTTCACATTTATACAATATAAATGTGATAATTTTTTTAATCTAAATTTTACCGAAACATAGGTATTTAAAACCTTTGAATATTAATGAATGAAAAACTTCACACCAAAAATGCACAGTATAGTAATGATTAAAATGTATATGATATAATATAGAAAACAATTCTTTATCTATAAGATTTATTTTAATTACTACGTTCGTGGTTTTACATGTTGAATTGTTATTAATTGACCATATTCTTTTCTTCTTTTTTTTTTTTTTTTTAGGTTAAAACAGGAGGCGTTCAAATTATAGTTTCACGTTATGCATGTATGACTTATCAATGAAATATAAATTGTAAATATACGGTAAGTATAAGCACTTTTGAGATCAATAATTAGTAATAAATTAAATAAATACTAGTAGTTTTTGACAATATTGAAAAATTTAAAACAGAAATTAAATTAAACCTATTATTTAATTATAATATATATATATATATATATATATATATGTGTGTGTATAGAGAGAGTTATTATAAATTATATTAAATTTTTAATCATATTAATCCCTAGATAAAATTATAAATCCTAAAAATGGTTGGCAGTTATAAGCAGTCATAAGTAATCAACATTATATTAAAAAGATTTTATGTTAAACATATTTCTGTTTTAAATTAGGAAAAAACAGTGTATAATAAAATAACATATACTTGGAATATAATTTTTAGATGCCCATTATCTATTAACAGTATTTTATAGTTCTTTTGGTATTGACACAAAATTTGTATTAATATAATACATATATGCTTTAAATACATTATATTATTTTATTAATAAAGTATTAAATACAATAAATGCAATGTTTTCGGAAAAATCAAATCAGCCCTTCATAATATAGTAAAATAAATTACTTTGATAATAATATCATAAAATATAATTAGTATTATACTATAGTAATATAGACTGACAGATAGTTTGCTCAGAATCGTTTTTCATGTATAATGATATATCATTGAATACAAATTTAACTCATCTATTACTGGAATCCACTCGGTCTTGACACCTATTGTAAAGCAGTACCCAATTGCCTATCTGGTTTTATTTTAATGTATACTTTTAAGTTTTAGTGCTTACAATTATTATTATATCATGTTTAGAAATATCACGTAAATATCTAAATATAATTAGTATAAGTAACTAATATAGTGAATTATTTTAGTAAAAAAAGATTGCAAATAAATATAGCGAAGCATAAATGGCATGAAGATATATCTACCAAGATTATATTGATACAAAATGTATGGTTCAAAAAATTCTTTCAAAAAAATGTTATTATTTTAAATTGGTATTTCATGCCTTTTATACATATGTATATTGATATTGATTTTAAATAATAAATGTGTGCCCATCAATATAATAGCATTGAATAAAAAGAAATATAATACTATTTATACACAATAGTATTAAGCACCATGGACCATTGTACAACGATAGTTGATTTATAAAAAAAATCTTATAACGACTTAAATGCCTTCGTCAATTTTACCACGTGAAATAGATATTTCAAAATTGTCATATAAGTGTCACTTTACGTATATAACTTATTAATATTATAAAATGTTAACGACAAAAACATGATATTGCTTTTGTTTTTGGCTTGGCCATAAGTTAATCAATACTAACATTTTTTTTTTTTTTTTTTTTTTAAATACGTTCATGTATTACTTTTTTATTTTTATGCACAATTTTTTGGAGAAGTGTTCAATAAAAAATACATTTTGCTGTCCCGTCAATTATAATTTGTGTATTGTGGGTTTTACACTAGTCATTTTAATCCAATTATTATAAAACAACGTGCAATGAATGTGTGATGCGTGTCAATTTATATAATATACGTATTGGAAATGCTTAATTATTTTTTATCACACTATTATATTATTATTGTTAATATTATTATTTAACGTAGTATTTTTTGCGCCTTTTTCTTTCTCTCTACATATGATATCAAATGAATACCATGCCATTTTCGCGAGACACTTGACTCGCGTTGGGTTAATTAGTGGAAGAAATTCAAACGAAAACAAAAAAAATTATGACACCTGTTTTTATGTATAAGTATATATACATATAAAAAAAAAAAAAATTATAACAAAAAAATGAAACGACGCAGGATCACAATTCGCTGCCGTCTACGAATATGATGGGCATAAACAAATGAGGTACTCAGTGTAATAAATAAATAAATTATGGATAAAAAATATTAATGTTATTATTAATAATCATGCTATCTATATACGATGTGTAGCTATATATACTTATGATATCAATATACAGGGCGATTAGTGGATCAATTCCTCATTTTTTTATCTCGACAATATCATTATTTGTTCATTATACCGTGGCTAAATACTTAGTTATGACAGCAACTCTGTGATACGCATGTCATGATGTCAGTCGACAGGAACTTTTATCACAGTTGCAACTAGTTTCAAGATTTGGCCGATAAAAATCCTTGCCGGCTGACGTCATAATATCATATAATAATCATATAATAAATTAAGATTTGTTTATTATTCCACGAATGCGCCTATAAAATGGATTTTAGTATTATTGCTGTCATACCTAAGTATTTAGCCATGCATTACACTATGTAGACATTCTATAGCAGCGTTTCTCAAACTGTGGGTCGCGAATAATTTTTTTTAATTATGCAAATTCCAAGAAATGTATGTTAAATTAATATTAAATATATTATTATTATTAAAAGTACATTTGTAAAAATATATTGATTACAAACCTATACAATAATAAAAATAATAATTTAAATCTAATGAACAAATTTTGTTAAAAAATTGAAATATATTATATTATTTTAAATTAAAATTTTTTTTTTTATTTAACTACTTTTTGAAAAATGAAACCATGTGGGTCACTAAAGATTTTTCGGGGAAAATTTTGGTTGCGGTACTAAAAATATTGAGAACCGTTGTTCTATAGTTTAATGCTGTGTTACAACGGCATTGCTATTTGGCACATGACGCGAAAAGTTTATATAATACACTCAATAATAGCAAACAAAATAAAATCAACTGTACTTTTCAACATAATAATGTAATATGATTTGGTTAATGATAAAAAATTATTTTATTTAAATTCAGTAATTTATCATCGTGAATCATTTTTTTTTTCTATTCCAGGAACCTTGCAAACTTCGTGCTTCATCGACTGTTTCTCCAAGATGCTCTTACATCTAAAATAATGTAACACGAAAACAATAATAATTCATGTTATTTTAATATGAGATTTCCATGAAATTTTTTATTTTTATTTTCTATTATTTTAATAGATGTATACATATTGTATATCAGGTTCGATACAAGAACAAACGATATTTATAAATTATTTAAATCAACAATACATTTAATATTGATTAAAAAAAAATAAAAATAAAATATGTTAAGGGAAATTTCATCTCAAAATTAATATATTGTTAACATTGGTTGGTGTGTTTTTGGTAGGTCCATATTTTTTGACTCTCTATAACATTTTTTTTGAAAGTAAACATTATCAATTAAATGCAGAAAGTTCCGCGTAGTTGCAATTATTATCACTGTTATCACGTTTATGTGATATACTATTATGATGCAAAAAAAAATCGACGCGATTGCACGAGTAAATCGGTCACGTATATAAATTATATAATAATACATACAGTTCACAAGTGCTCCGCCTTTCCTTGTACTTAACAAAATATATTATTGAAACATTTTTTTTTCTGCTTGTTTCGTATTTACGAGTCCAATTTAATGATCTAATAGGCACCGATAAACAAAAACTTCAGTGGGGCCTGCTCAACTCTCAAAGTTTTACCCCTCTCTTTACTTCAAATTATTTTTAATTACCCTTTTTATGGTTATATACTTACTGCTACTACTACCACTAATATATTAAAATACTTATCTAATTTTATATCATTTAAAAATAAAATAATTGACATAATTAGCAAAATAAGTACTAGGTAACTCATAAATATAATTAACTCGTTATTAAAATATAATATGATTTAAGATTTCATTGTTTTGTCATTTTTTGTGATTTAAATTTTTTTTTTTTTTTTTTTGAAATTGAATGCCTAAGCACTAAATAATAAATATTCATGCAAATACTTATAGCTAAATTCAGATTATCATAAGAGAGAGAAAGAGAGAGAGAGAGGGTTAAATGTGTTAGTATGCGAATCTGTTGTTTTGTATATACTTTTTTAATATAGTAATTATATAAACTAATATATTCACTGAACTGTGTAAGTTGCGGTAGTATATTTTTTAATAATATATAATAATTCACAGTAAATATGGTTTTATTTTTTCATTAAACTCTGTTCTTAAGATCAGTATACCTAAGTCAAGCTGTGTAAAATCGCGAACAAGTTTTATATCGTGTATATAAAGTCAAATTCATGCACATTTTATAGTAGATTTTTTTTTATATATTTGATAAGTGATGACACTTATATAGGCGGACTCGGATACAAAAATAAACATCAGCAGAAAATAATTTGTCACCTACCATATTAGTATACTTCTGAAATTTATGCGATGTGCAACATTATTAAATTTCGATTACCTATTGAAATATTTAATATTTCGTATTTGTATAGTTTTTTGTTGTAATATAAATTATAGTTATAATAAAAGTTTTGTATACTAAAATTTTATTATAGCTAGCGATGATGACCTTTTATTTTTGTTCAGTTTTTTAAGCACTAAAAATAATAAAATTAGTTTTAAAAAAAATACACAAATAACAGATAAGCGAAAATGTATCACATCAAATCCAACAGAACCACGTTTTTACCACAAGTCTGCGTATTTCTAATAATTATTTTCGTATTTTTGCTGTATTTATTGAATAATGATTTCTATTAATTTTTTCACAGGTATGAACCGTAAGCTTGATATAATTAAATAAGTAAGTAAAAACGTAATTTTACGTGGAACTTTTTTTGGTTTATACACTTTAGACAATTAAAAAGCAGTAAAAAAAACTTTGTAGGACTTTGGATGGGTTGTTATACAGTAAAACATACAGTACATTTTTCAGTTAAAAAAATAATACATTTAGATTATATTATTATATTGTACATTCGTTGAAAATTATAATATATTAAAACCAGCACTATTCATATAAACTATTCGTGCATGGCTTTGACATTAATATACAAAGTTAAATAAAATGTTTAAACATAACATATATAATACAAAGTTCTGTTGTATAGATATATTATAGTATGGTCAGTAGTCAGTACTTATTTATTTGTTTAATATTATGTCTACGATAAAATTGACAAAACGTACACATGCGGTGAAGAGCAAATGCGAGTAACAAATGACAAACATGTATTTAGATATAACCATTGGATATTTTTACAATTATGTAATTTTAAATACGAATATCAATAAGTATTGCAATATTTCGTTTTTAGATGTGTAAGCTAAAGTAAATATGAGCTTGTACACAATCTGCTGTTTGCAACATTCACAAAAATCGGTATGTGTTTGCAGGCCATTGGTTTTTAATAAAAACTCATTTACAGATTTGAAAGAGATTTAATAATATATTTTTAAATTCTAAGCGAAATGATGAATGTTATGAATATTGATTTTACAATGATGTATGTGTATGTTTGTAATATGTATATTGCAAGTGCGATAAGTAGTGAAAAAATGATTCAATTTTTAACTTTGAAAGTGATTTTGAATAGTAAATTTAATTTATTTTGTATTTAAAAAAAAAAAAATCAAAATTAAAAATTCATAGAGTTTTAAAAAAATAATCAAGAAAAACATACACAAATTTAAGAAAAACCGGAAATTATTACGCAAATCCAATAGGTATTATTATAAAAACAGTTATTTTGTAATCACATTTACCAAATTGTAGTTTTCGCTCATAATTGTTTTTCATTGCACACAATGGATTATTATTTATTATTGAATTTAAATTTAACAAAATCCATTATAGTGATTATTTCACTAATAAGTTCCACTTGCCACCTAATCTACAATAGAGTGGTTCCTACTCGCTCCCCTCCCACTAATGATTTTTTTCTATGAATGCTAATAAAAAAGTTACCGTTGGGTAAAATGCTTGAAAATTTCTCATAAGTTGTTCATTTACTAATTAAAAAATATCTATAATTAATGAATATAATAATTAATAATCATATTATTTTTTTATAAGCGTTTAAAATAAGAATCTTTACAAAATTTGTCAAAACCTAAGAAGTTAACAAATTATTTCTAGTTAAAAATATATTAAACATTTTATTTTAATATCTTAAATTTGAAAATGCAATACAATGTTCTTCTTAAGTAGTTCGCATATACTAGAACTAATAAAATGTAACTTAAAAATATGCAGTAGTAATTATTTTTTTGTAATTCAAAAACATTATTTGTTGAAACTTGTAATGTATGCTATAAATTTTCTTTCGTGTAATACAATTTTTAAAATATATAGTTTATTTTTAAAATAATATCTATTTATACTATGAACCTATTCACGCTGTTTTACAATATTTACAGTAAGGTATTATGAACTCAAAAGTTAATAACAATTATATAATATGGTATAATAATTAAATACTAATAAGTAATAAGTTATAATAATATAATAGATGCAATGTTTTCACAAAAATTAAATTAACTTACCGTAATATAAGCAGTAAAATAAATTACTTTATTTACTAGATCGAAAAACATATTGTAAAATAGGCTGACAGATCGTCTCCGTTCAAAATTATTTTTCATATGAATATATGAAATATCTTTGAATTCAAATTTAATATACCCATTATTATAGTGAGTAGTGACCCATTCGAAAATTAATTGTACAGGAGAGCGTTATCCACTTGTTCACATTTTTATGTTAAACCAATATTAAAAAGAAATAACCATTATTAATATTTGGTTTTTTTTATAATATATATGTATATATATTATTTATTTATATTTATTAATATTATTTGTAAATCCAAAATAAACTTCAACATATAAATATATATTAAAGACTAATTAAGTTTATCGACTACCTAACAGAAGTTTTAGAAGCTTACTTTAGTTCTTGGCTTAGCCTAAATAATTTATATAGAATATGATTGAAATATAAACGTTTGTCACGCAAATTTAGTCTTGATTTTCACATTAAACACATAATATGTTCTGCGAGGCTATGAAATTACTTGAGATTGTGTTAAGGATCATATGTCAATTCAAACTCTCATATTCTCTTTAACCCTTTACACACCATTTTCTCGTCAGACCTATACTTGAATATAGATCTGTATTTACTATTTAGGGTTTTCCATACCTCCAGTAACCGACTTATAGGTAATTTAGAATATCCGAAAAATATTTTTTTCAATCTGTATCCTTTATAATAATATAGTCCATGGCCCATGCTCACTACATTATTAGAATGTGGCTGACTGATTTAAATCACAGTGGTTTAGTCTCCATTGACTCTTGTTCTTTGTTTCTGAAGTCAGATTCAAAGTGCCGTAGCGTCCCTCATAGAAACATTGCACCTTTTCGTATTCATCTATCCACTTCTAATTAATTGTCCTTAATGTTTCCTTTATATGTTTATTGAAACCTGTCAATTAAGTTTCCTTTAACTATTTCTTTTTAAAAGGCTGCTTTACTGTAGCCACTCATCTATTTTTTATGTTAGTGATTATTTTTTGTTTTTTTTTTTTTTGGTAATTTTAACATTTCCTTTTCTTTTTATTAAGTTTGTTCCGACAATGTTATCAAATGAATAATAATTATAAGTTGAGTGAATTTACAATTCATTTTTATACAGTTAGATAACTTGTATAATATACGGTTTGTACCTATATCTACTTAATTACATACATTTATGATTTTTCGTATTATGTTTTACTGATTTTAGCTGTGATATAGTTGTTTTTCAGAACGATTGAGTCTTTGAAAATATACCGTTATTGCTCTAATTCCCAAGGTTACAGTACTTAACACCTATCCTGCAATTGTACAGGCCGGTAATATACATATATATTATTGTATCTATTTTAGATTCTGAACAAAAGAGGAGGTTTTACAGATTTTGCATATTTTGTGATTTGGTGATGAGTTGATAAAAACGATTACACTTGTTTCATAAATTACAATTAACAATTGATTATAGGTACTTACAATACTTATTTTTGGGGTTCAATATTTATAATTTAACGATTAAGTAAGCTGTTTATTTTTTTATATTATTTTGTAGTGTAAAATAAATTAATAATCACTAAAATATTTTAATCCAAAGCCATAGGTGTTGACTTTGGGGTGGTGTTGTGGGATACCTCGTTAAATAAAAATAAAAAGCAATAAGTATAGTTAAAAATTGATTATTATTTATTTAAAGTAAACAAAGTCATAAAGAGAGCTATTAAATAAACAAAGACCTTGGATATAGAAATTTAAAGTCGACTATATAATCTACAATGTATTATTATTAATTTTACTTATAATTATAAGCATATTATTGTGTTAATATTACTCAGCAAATAATGAATATATAAATATATATATGCAAGTTAAAATTAAATTGTTTTATCATTAATATCTCGCTGTTAAAATGTATAAAATATATACAATATATTGTAGAAGTTTTTATTTTATGACCTTTTCCAATTAGTTACGGATAAAAATAATGTTATTTTCTATTTATTTAAAAATATAATTTTTTATAAGTACCTATTAGATAAAATACATAATCATTATCATGTTCAAAGTGTATAAAAACGCAATAACCGTATTTTTTGTCTCTGTTTTACAAACATACAACATGGTAAATTTGCAATAAACTAATCGAAATTGATTTGTTAGCTTTATAATATTAAATAATCGGCATATTAGTATACGATTAATACCTATACTCGTATAACACAACTTAAAAGAAAGACAATTATATGTGTTTGTATATTCTATTTTTACAGTTTAATCGTAAATAATATTCTTGGTGGTCATCATAACCATGAATTTTCTAAAAATGATCGTCATTCAAATCCATACATTTTTTTTTTATACAGTTTTCCCAAAATCAAACCGTTCAATACCGCATACACTGATATGCATCAATAACATACAAACATTAATCTAAAATCACATTATCATTTATAACTGCACACCAGTTATCATATTCAATCAAAATCAAAAAATTATAAGTAATGAAATTAATTTAATTAAATATTTGAAAACAATAGGAAAAATAAAAAATAAATATATTTATTTTAATCTAAATACTACATATTATGCATACTTTAATTTATCTTATTATATATTGAATTATTTTTTATTAATATTAAAACTATATGATATTATGTATTTAATTTTTTTTATATAGATTTTTACTAAGAATAAATGTTTAATTTTTAACTGCCAATAAAATGTGTGCGATTTTTAACAATAGAAAAAATGTTAACGGTTATGAATGATAAGTGTGCGGTTTTCAACGACACCCAATTTTTTTACCTTCAAGTTTGGTAACAGGTCAGTTCACTCTAAAATTAAATCTAACAATACAAAATCAGTTATTCGAAACAAGAATTTGCCATATTGTGTGCAGTTTATGTACACAAATTGTGGAGATTATTCATAAATAAAATTTAAGGGACCCCATAACCTATTTTAAAATCTTGAATTTCTGAATGCACCAATATTTTATTTATGAATTGTTTATTAATTATTTATGTATGTACCTATAGGCAAATAATGGACAATCATTAATCTTATAATAAATATATAGATTCAAATTTAATATAATCATTAAATTATAATAATAAAAAAATATAATTTTTTTGTGACTGGTACATAGTTTATAAAATTTGCATATTAATTTTTTTAAACTTAAAAGCATATACTTTATTTTAATCATATTTTATACATTTAAACTTTATTTTAAAAGTTAAAATGTTGAACTCCAGTGTAGTGTAGGTACCTATCTAGACATTTTATTATATATTATATTTTTCCTTTGAGCTTTGACTATATAATCTTTTAGTCAAATATAATATAATTTTTAATATATAGACAGATACCTCATTATACTTACCATTTATAGAAGTAGTAATATTTTCATTCATGATACATGATAATAATTTCAAACCAACATGATAATGAATTTTAATTTTCAATGAAAAACAAAAATACATTACCATTTAATGAAAAAAAAAATTATAGAACAAATTACACTATAAATATTGTATTTTATTACTTAACTTTGCAAAATCAACAAAGCATAGAAATTTTTTTTATGTTATTTTTATTTATTATTGAATTGATTTTTTTTTTAATGGTTAAATGTTCAATATAGACAGACGTATAGTAAATACAAATATTATTTTATTTAAATTTTTCATCTATATTCTATAAAACAAAGATTGCCCAAACAAAAAAATCTCAGAAATTGTACCGAAAAATTAATTATTTATACATGGGTACACGGTTGTGCGCTATTTGAATCACTTTTGTGTACCAACCGGCTAGCTATGTATATACATTATATAGTGTACGTCATTTCGTGAATGTGCTTTTTCATGTATACTGACTATTATAATACGAGTGTAAAAATTAATTTCAATTGGAGTGACGTTTTTGCGTATGTCGGAAAATGTGCTTTCGTTTTGATGAATAATTTATTATTCGTTATTGGCGCCAAAAAAAAAAAAAAAAAAAACGTAGATTATACTTTCAGACAAAATTAATTTAACGAACGAAAAAATTTTCATAATAAATTATACTGTATACATAGTTTGTTTTTTAACATTTTTTTTTTTTTTTTTCATGAAATTATGTATAATTTATACGCGAATGCACTCGATGAAATTAGTTCACATAATTAAAATTACGTATTTTAAAGAATATGTACTAGCATTTAATGCCTATTTTAACGAATTATGTGTATTATATTGTATTTACTGTTGAATTAATATCAGATTTTATCGGTATAGGTAATAGGTATTAAGTATAGTGAGTTCCGCTCAATGTGTTCACTGGTTAATAGAACCAACCGTGCACTGCAATTAAATATATTATATATTATATATTTTGTATAAATTGTTAACATTCTAAATAAACATAACAATATGTTTAATATTAAACTGGCCTAATTCACAACAATCAATGTTGTCGGATAATGTAATCATAATTATGGGCATTTAAATAGTCGAAATCGTAACTGATTAAAATACCTAATAAAAAATAAACTCATATCAAGATATAATATACAGTGACGTATCTTATATTAATCATGGAATTTTAATCCAATAATGAAATTAAATTACTGGACGCTCGATTGCAAAAACTGTTTTTAGATTCTTTTCTTATAGTTTTTTCAATAATAATTTTAATAAGTTTTTTTTTAATTTGTTTAGTTTGTGAATGTATTTATAAATATGATTAATAATAAAAAAAAAAAGTCTTATGACATCAGTCAATTAATACAATCAAAATGACCAACACAAATGTTATCACTTGATGCAGAACATACTGTAATGCAATCGTTAAATAACTTAACATATTATATAAATATGATATTAAGCAGTAACCTAAAATATTAGGTATTATCAATAAATACGTTAATTAGATATTGTGGTTAAACAAACTTATTATAGGTAGGATCTGTGTATGTAGGTACTAATTAAGTTAATGTATTAAGCTAAATTATTGATACGAACATATATATATGTATAAATCAACTCAATAAGAATGTTGTAAAAAAAAAAATAATAATAATAATAATAATAACACTAAGTAAACGAGACTATACAACCGGCAACGATAGGTTATATGTTTGCTTGTTTAAATGTTATCAAAAATATGAAAATTTAATGTAATAGGTCATGGGAGATGTATAAGTTAAGTTACTTATTTATTGTTAGTGTATTAATATTATTAACTGTATTTCTTATGTGTTGTTTTGACTCTAACGTGTGTAAATAATACATAATATATGTTTTAAGCCAACGTTTAATGATGGAAAACCGAGTAATTATTTTAATTGGATAAATCGTCACACACTACACATTCTATATAAGTATACCTATTACTGTATTGGTATGCATTATAATATTATGTATATATTATATATATTATATATATATATATACAGATAAAATAATACTTGTAATTTACCATATACGCTACGTGGTTTTATAAACGTCACTTGCACACGCTAAAATTACTTATTCAAGTTTTAACCGTTTGTATACAACACTATTAACTAATAACGTGTCGTACAGCAGTGATATTGTACCCACATACTATATTATTATAATATACACACGATATAAAGTAAAAGATATTTACTGACATAATATTTGTAAACAGTATTCCGACGTTGTTGTATACGATGGCGAAAAATCATAAATAGAAAATAACAAAAACGTACCATAATTATTTTTTATTTATTCAGTATAAATGCACAGGTGCTTACATTTTTTTGTACTTAGAACAAAGTCGTCGGACAAAAACTAATTTACCGAACGTTCTGTTTCTGTGATCGTCGGGACTGGGAATAAAATAACAATAATAATATTATATTAATGATGGTTTTGATAGAGAAAAAACCAGATATCGATTTACGAACATCGTGAAAAAAAATCATCATGGCGATTCACCGATGTAGCTGTAAATATCGTATAATAATATAATGTTACGTTATTGTTATGTTACGATCATCCACGGTCGAAGTGATTAATGATACAATGAGTAATGACGTCGAAACTTCGATCACTGCAATTCGGGACCAACCGAAATTTAATCGATTTTTATGTAATAAGTAATAACTTACGTCTTACAGGCAGTTGTTGTTCACAGCTCTCCAAAATCAGATCACATATTATTATTTTTCACGCACTGAAGGTTAGGAAATTAAAAAAATAAAATAAATTATCATTTGAACGGCCTAATATATGAATTGTAGACACGATGCGCCGCCGCTGCCGAACGTTGGAGTAAATTTTGGGAATTATTTTCAAATATTTGTTTTAAAATTTTAAAACGCTTGTCTTTAATAGTATTTAATATTTTGTTTAATGCATTCTGTTGCAATTTAAATACGACAATAACTCATCACGCGACGACGACCTACATTTTAGACATGACATTTCTTTTAACCACTTTTGCGGTACAAACCATAAATGACATATTTTTGACCTATACAAAACGTTGCATACCAAATACATACGGGGAATTTTTTTAACTGTAAATTCTTGACAGTTCGTACGAAATATTATATTATCCTAAATGATGAACGATCATGTTGACATCGACTCGACTATAAAGTTATTCCCAAAATTTCCTTTGAATGGTGCTATTATATATGTATGAATGTATAATATAGTAATGTATAATATGTAATATGTATGTGTATGTTTCGTCAGTTTCGTGCGAGATTGTTAAGTCAATTATTATTATACTTTGATTCAAATATGATTCACCTTAATTTTTTACTGGCGATTTTAATTCGTAAAAAAGAGTGAACAAAGCGAGTAAGAATATTTTTATTAATTTTTAACACATTATACATAATATACAGCTATGTTATCGTATGTATAGTATACATACCAAAAAATATAAAATATTTAATTTGAACAGTCTAAGATTATTAAATGCATAAAAATGTAAAACTCCAATGAAAATTTGATGGCCCTAGAGCTTATAGGTAATGGAGACCCTCTTAAATACAGAAATTAAATTATTAAATTGTGATGCTAGACTTCGACGTTAAAGTTAATGATAAAATATATGCAATAAAAATGATAATACCATTTTTAATAACTTAGAAACGAATTAAAAATAATAGTCAATAAAATTGTATACTTGAAAATTAACTTTTCAAGCATTTATTTGATTAAATAAAAAAAATTATTTCTCAGAATTATTTTTTAGCCATGATTATACCTGGAGCACTCCAACTTGGATATAACTAAATACGCCACTAAAGAATACCCTCAAGGTAAATAATTGAATTGAACTGTATTAACGCGTATATTATACATATTTTATACATCGTGATGTGAATATAAACATAAAATAATAAAATACAAAGTAGCATATATTATTATTATTATTATTATTATATTAACAAATTCCTACTTGTTAATACGGATTACTAAAAATGTTCCTATTTAATTTTTTTTTTTAAATTTATTATTTGATTTGTAGCTAATTGTTATTATTTATAAATTATAAATTACGTATTTATTAACTATATTAATTAAAAACTTAAAAAAATATATTATTTTAAAACATTTTACTAAATAACCTTAACGGACATAAAATAAATAATACACTATATTTTCAAATACTAATTTTTATATTTTAAAAGCAATTTTATACTAAATAATAGCGATGTTGAAATAAAATTTAATATTTATAATCAATAAACGCGGTCAAGGTGGAGTTATGAAGTTACACCTACAACATCCTTTTCTCGCTACGCTGCTAAATTAAGCAGTAAAAACTAGTAAATAACAAATATAATATAGTTACAGTAATTAAAAAGTAAATAAGATTGTATATAAGGTACCTAAATAAATAAAAAGATTTTCATAGTCTTACAAATTACTAAAATTATTATTTTTTTGTTTTTTTTTTTAAATTTATTTATACTTAAGGTTTTATTATTATTTATTATTGTTATTGTTATATTTTTTTTAATTATTTCCTTAATATTATTCAATATTTTCAAATTATTTTTTATGGCAATACTAATATTATACATGATACAAGCTGAAGCCATATTATGTAAATGTCCATTTTTAATACCAAACGTTGGTTAGGAAAAGTTAAAATAAAAAAAAATCATTTTCTTAACTTTACTAAAACCACTAGATTTTATTTATACAATTCGTATTTCATTTCATTACATGTAGTCGCGTAGACTATATGTAGAACTACGATATATAGTATATACGCATGACATTTAAAATTACATAATAATATTTACTTTTTACGTGAAAACATTTTTCGACTTGACATTTAGTTTTGCAAGTGCACACTTGATGAAACCTAGTATACGTTACGGATTCTACTGAAGTTGACTTTTGAGTACCTACATACATGACATACATATTGTGTATACAGTACACCGTTCGTAATGGTAATAAGTACTATTATTATTATATATATACTTTATTTTGAACATATCGTCAGCAAGAAAACATTTATTACATGATATATGTATATTGTATATATACAACACATTTTTTCGACGAACCATGAAATGTACTATCGGCTCTTAGTACATTATACACTTATGTATAATAACAATTAATTTGGTGATGTTACTTTACAAAATAATGCTTAATTATAATATATTATAAAAAATCGCGTTAATGGTGGATCCATACCCTACCTTTATTATATACATCAGCCGATAATAAGCTGAACGACATAGTAGTTCATCAATTATTTATTACATATGCAAGTTGTGTTATAATGATGTACATTGTCATTGTTAATTGTTTCTATATCATAATATGAAATCTCTACAGTATACCATTGTAGTCTATGCTTGTGTTTATAATACTTTTATCGGTTAACGTTCTCATTCATCTAATTATTATTTAAAACAGATAAGTACTGATATTCGTGCCCTGATTAGTATAGTGTGACAGGGTGGGGAGAGTATAGCCTACGTCTTAACATTTCTAAGCCATAGATTTTATTAGGCACTCATACTTTTTTAATTTCCACAAAATAATTTTTAATAAATTTATTTAAAATTAAATTAAAAAAATAAAATATAAACATACGTCTTATATATTACATACAAAATTTATGACAAATATTAGTGTTTGATAACAATATACTAATATTTAAATGTTATGCTGGTTTTGCTTTTTCAAATAGTAATTTTATTTTAAATGGTATACGATTATAAAATATAAATAAAATAAATGTAGATGACGATAATAAAAATTATAACATGTAAGTATACTTGTATTTATTTTATATTATATAATACATTTTTTAACGGAACGATTTATAATCAAATAAATATGCCTAATCATGTGAACCAGACATAATTGCAATGGTGTTTTCTCACCTTCTAGTATACTTTTTTTACAATCAATTCTTAAGTTTTCGCAAAAAATAAAAAATATTGTTACATCATTTAAAATATACGTAACACTAATATTGCGAGATAAAAATAATGTATATACATCTTATAGCTTTTGATATATAACTTTTCAATTATTATGTACTAAACAGAATATTTTTCTGACAATTTAAATGAAAACATCGAATTTCAAAATAGAGTTTAGATGGTTGAAGAATCGTGAACTAACTACACTGTCTCAAATTTGACCGAGAAAATTAGTATGGCTGACTAATCGGTCCACGCTATATTTTATACGTGCAAACTATAGTCCATAAGCTACCGCGATATGGCGCCGACAGCTGTCATTATATTATTATATGAACAATACTGAGCACGTGCGCAATATTATATGTATATGTATAAAATACGTTATGCCTTTAATCCTATTTATTATTTCTAACTACCAGCAGACGTACGCGTACCTGTAAATGACATTTTTTCTAACATGTATTATGCTAAAGCTGAACCATTAACACTGTAATTTCAACAATTATACATACACATATGGATGTACAACATAATATTATATACAGGATTATTCACCGAACATGCTAACATTTTATTTATGTATTAAATCAGTGATGCCCAACCTTTTTTGTTCGGCGTGCCACTTTGGTTAATAATCATCTTCGAGCGGGCCACTAAATATAAAAGTACGAATAATCCCAATCTTAATCTAATAATATAATTTTGTGATACATATGTGTACAATATATATAGTGTATATCTTATCTTTTATTGATTGAAAAGATTATGGATTGAGGTATACATTGTAGATACATACGACGATCAGTCTGCTAGTCTGCTCTTTTAAGTGCATAGGTAATAGCGATCGTAAAATTTTTATTTAAAAATGTCCGACAGAAAAAAGCGTAAATATAATGACGATTGCCGAATTTTTTTATTATTACAATTACAAAATAAATTTATAAATATAATTTTACTTTTTTTTTGAATATTTTGTTTAAAACGTTTAAACATTTATTTTGATTTTATTATTATTATTATTATTACTTTTATAAAATAAATAAATATAATTTTACTTTTTTTAGAATATTTTGTTTTATTTAAAAATTTGTGACGGGCCACACAGAATACTTTCGCGGGCCGCGGGTTGGGCACCACTGTATTAAATCCTTATATTTAAATATATACCAATTATAGTGATCATAGTTTTAAATACTTTAAAATTAATACATTATTTATTTATTTAGATTTTTGTATTATTTTAAGGAATATCCTGTGTTCAAACTTCTTTTATTCAAATTAGAACCATTCTTATTTACTGTTAAATGTTAAGCACATGATTTTTTTATTCGATTAAATCAAAATTTTAACGAGTTGTTTTTAATTAAATGAATTTTTTTTATATACCAATTATTATGATCCATATAGGTAATTATTTGTTTTTGTATCTATTATAAAATATAAGTAATATTTATTGTTTATTGTAGTATAATTATTAGTTATTATAATATACTCGAACAATTTATACAAACATTAAGTGTTAATATATTATTAATTATCATATAATTTTTGAATTACCATAGCTCCCATATACTTGAATCTATTATCATGGAATAATTATTCACAAATTTTTTATTCAAATTTCGATTAATACATGTCTCCACAATGATAATAAATAAGAACTGTCAATAATTAAATTAATTGTTTTATTTAAGAAAATAATTTTTTAACTATTATTTTTTAGTCAAATATGTCAATACCTAATAAATAATACCGCATAAGAAAGTCTTTATTACCAGAAATCCTTAAATTCTAACTGATTTTAATTTTAATTTTAAACGACTTAATTTCTAATTAAAATTTAATATGAGATACAATCAAAAAGCTTATGGAAACCGGCAAGAATCGATCGATAGAAAATTTTTACTTGAATAATCATCGTTGCCGATAAAAAATACACCGACATTAAAAAGAAGAAAAAAGAAGTTTGTATCAAACAATCCTTGACATCACGTGATGTACTACATCATTCATCAAAATATGAATACATTCATTGGTACATGCTCGGTGAATCCCGTGTTCACCATAAACCGTTGTACTGACCATTACGTTATAGGTACTTGTCGGGATTTAAGTCGTACCTACTGCACACTGCGCAACGGAAATAGTAATAATATTAACAGCAATAACAATAAAATAATAATAATAATTATCATACGATTATACGCTAGCAGGTTTTACGTTGTGGATCGTGCATTTGTCGCTAGCGATGTGTAATGATCTGTGCAGCAAGAAAAAATAGTCGACGCGCTGGTGGAATACGAAAACAATTTGGCGAAAAAATGCGACTCGTCGTAATACAGTAGATATCTAATATTATTGTGTGTGGCGGCAAAATGAGAACGACAACGAGAAGGATCGGATACTATAGGTTATTACTTATTAGTATATGGCAAGGATTTTTTTTCTTTTTAATTAACCACCGTCGATTGGATAAAATATGGCGGAGGCTGTAGCGAGACGGCGTCACGACAACGGACTTACGAAACCAAACCACGTACACGTGCTGAGAAACCGTGAATCAGAAATATTACTTACGGTACGCGAGTTTATACGTGTTTTTATACAGGCGTATAAATACACACACACACAAACATTCACGATCCACGTGCCGAAAATATAGCTGGAGTGTTTCGGTTTATTATTATTGTTTTCGGAATGACAATGACACGGCCGCGTACAAACGATAAACCGATTCATCAGTCGGTCGTCGCCAGCGAATACGTAAGATGCGATAATAATAACAACCGTTAATATTCCAATGGAATACATAACTAAGATAAATATTTTATGGTTTCGTGTGAAATCTTTAGAAATTTGCGATCTCGGAACCAGTATAACTTTGCCACGACGACGCGCAAAGCGGTCCAGACAATCGAAGCGATGTCGAGTACTAACTGTTCGCATTGCATTAGAAATGAACATGTGTAAGGGTTACTAAAATTATATAACTACAGTAGACGCCGCTTATAAGACTCACAGATATAAGGTTCAGTCGCTTACTAGACTCAAAATCGTTTGGAACGGTCCGGACGTATCCAAATACATTAAAAAAATATTGGTTATAAGACTCAAATTTCGTAAAATAAATAGTAGAAAATAAATTTTTTTGGTTATAATTTAGAAATAAATTGGTATTGAAAAATTAAATAATATTCGTGTTGATTATTTCTAGTTTCTGTTAGTACCTTATAACATATAATAATTTTTATCGCAACGATAATAAATTGTTATTATAGTGTACTGATTATCTGACGGCTGCACAGTTATCGTAATTACGGGTACATAAGTACATATACGTACACGTGCACATGTACGTATATGCAGTTATCATTTCAGTCAACAGTATAATTGTTGTGCAATGAAAAATTACAAATTTTGTTCAAAAATAATTTTTCAAAATAAATAATTTTTATACGTAATATTTACCTATTATAATTTTAGTTTTTTTTTTTTTTTATCGGGATTATTAAATGTATTCAATAATAAAGTATGTAATATGTAATATGTGTTAATGTATTAAAATCAAAGCAAAATATGTAGTAAAATAAAATTTATAAATACGTAATTAATTTTTTTTTCCACTTCGCTTATAAGATTCATTCGGTTATAAGACTCACTTTGTGCTGGTCCCAAAGTGAGTCTTATAAGCGGCGTCTACTGTATTAGAAAGAGCCGCTTAAAAAAAACCAAGCGCGATCAGACTTTTACATCAAGTTTTGCTGAAATGTTGCGAAATAACTGTTATTTATTTTATAATAGAACAGTAGTGTTAGGAATCGTTGTTCCTAAATGTACAAAGCACGGATGAGTAGATGAGTTTTTCATTTTAATAGAAAACTTTTTTTTTAAAACTACGTGATTGTAAAACAGTAATTATTTGATCAAATGCATAATATAATGTTATGTTGAATTGAATAAACATTGTTTTTGGATAAACTTAAAGTTCAACTACGATATCTGTATTTTTGTCCGACCAAAATCGTAACACTTATGATATTATATCTATATGATGCAAAACAAAAAGCTTAAACTCCACTTATAACTTGCAAGCGTCTTTTGATAGACACGTATTACTATTATGTTCCGTAAAGAGCGTATATTATAGTATACCTACTAAAAACATGTGCGTTGTAACGATGTAAATATGTATCCTTTAACCATTTTCACCCGGGAGCAAAATTTTTTGAAAACATTACGAAACAGAAAATCATTTCTTCTCCGTTCATATTTTGAAAGCGCAATAAACCTTCACCTATATTTATCGTGGTTGACGGGTTAGAGTTACGATGATAAACTCGAACGTCACAATTACTGATATTTTTTCTCTCTCTATCTCTCTCTCTCTTTCCCTATCAGCTTTAGAGGTCATTGAGTCCCATGGCTACAAAACAAACTTCTTTCCATCTTTCGCTGTTCAGATGTACTTCGCTAGTATTGTCGATCTCTAGTTCTCTTAATCTCTTCTTGTATATTATCAATCCATCTCTGCTTTGCCCTTACAAATTAGTAATTACAATAAGCATTCTACCACTAGGTGTTCAATTTAGTACATCGTTTGTTTTCTATTATATTTAGTCTTTCGAATAATTCCTGAACTTTAATATTAAAATTAGTTTTTTTTTCATCTCTTTGAGTTGTGAGCCATGCTTCATATGAGTACATTATCTCTGGTCTTGCTAATGCTCTGTACAATCATTCTTTTGATTTTTTTAATAGCATTAACTTTGGAGGGTTTATTTCCCGATGTGATGTTTTTTTTCTAATTTCATCATTATTATCATTTATGCTACTTTAGTTGGTTCCTAAATATTTAGAATAATTTACTCCTTCTAATACATATTATTTCGTTGACTTTAGTTGAATTTTGCAAATGACGTCCGCTATCATCACGCATATATTTTGTTTTACTCTCATTAATAATTAGTCCCAGTTTTTTGAAGCTTCATATCAAAAGTTTTGTCACTTTTCGGATGTTTTGCTTATTTTTATCCAGTAATAATACGGCATTATCAGCATAAACTAATAATTACTGATACAACATCGAATAAATAAAATATCATGTATAACTATGTCCGGCGCACACTTGCCATTCATGACACAGTCTTCTTTCAATATTCAACATTTCAATACAACACTGAAGAACAGAAAAGTCGAGAAAACACACACTACCCACGAGACCTTTCTCCGACCCGGCCGACAACCCGGAGCAAGTAATTCTAGCACCAGCGCCTGTACACTCAGTGTACCGGGAAGTTCCATCCGAAGAACGAACAGAAGGCGAACCGCAGGATCCGAACCATCCAACGCACATATCAACGGTGCCCGACCGATCCACGGAAAATGAACGACCCGAGGAAACTCAGCCGCGGTGAATAGTGTCACCGCAACACGTGAGACTACCAAGGGTACGGACGACCACGACACCGAGCGTCCCACAGGGACTAGGAAATCGACGCACCTCTTCCTATTAATCTCCCACGCCGCTACTTTTGCAAATACCATCGCCCCGAACCCGATTCAACGAGCAGTTCATAGTCACGCGCTGCCGGTGATCGACTCCATCCATAAAGTGTTTATCATTCCATCATAATATTGTTATAGGACCATTAGGACTGAACGACGGTCGCACTTGAACCTCTCGCCCGTGTCGGCCCGCTTAAATAACCCGGCCGACGCGCTCGTGACGCTCACTTCCCCAATATTTTGTGTAAATATATTATATTTTACATAAAATAGAAAAGAATCACACGTGATACCATATAGCACACCTTTTTATTTTCCGGGATAGTCGGTCCAACCGGACCGCACTGTTTCAATATAGGTATATGTATCTAACAATAAATTGAGAACCATAGAAATTGAGTGCCTGGCTTAATAACTATAGAGCTATAAGTTATAGAATCGAATTGCAATTGACCGAATACTCAGAAATCGCATATTTATATATATTGTACATACTTGATAAAGGTACTTGATGTATTAAAAATCGTTGCGTGTTATTACTTATTATTACTACTTTGTTACTATACTTAGGTATATTAATTACTGTTCGTTACTAGATCGTCGCGCCGAGATTAAACAGCCATGTAATAATAATATACTCGTACGTGGGCAATCATAGCCAGATGGATAAGTAGACGACATCGTCGGCGAGCGTAATAAAAAGAAGTAATAATAATTGCACCATTAATTCCGTTAAAAAATGCGGTGACACGTGCGATTATTTTATATAATATTATACAATTTATAAATCATTATCCTTTTGTCCAGACGTAATTGATGTGCGCTTTATTCTCTCTGTCTCTGTATATGTGTTTCTATTTCTGTCCCATCATCATCATCTTCCGTTTATTCATAATATAATATTTTGTCTTACAGAGTAGCGTATATTATATAGTATTATATTTTAATACTATATTGTTAAATACATTGTCGTTCTTTTACCGCCACCACTTTCGTCACCACTATCACATCCTCTTCTTACCAATCGGTACATGGTACTAATATACATATATTATATTATACGAGTCATCGTTATTAAAATATGTGGGGAAAACGGTAGGAAAAAACCGCATAATAAACGCTCGTCGTATATTATTATTATCACAAGCATAATATACTATCGCACCGTGTAAATAGTAAATACTTATTTGTGTACACTTCCGGCACTCGAGGAGCACACATCCGAAAAAAGATCCGATATCATAATATATGTGTATACGCATTGTACACGTCTTGTATATACGCAAATTATTGTGTATTGTTGTACGTGATATTGCGATATTATTACAATACCTTCGTATTACGGAGATCGTTTAAATTTTGCGTTACGAGACGAGACTGTATACGCCGTCACTGGAAAAATTCAGATGATCGTCCTGTATGATATTATTATATTATGATGCACGCACGTCTTGCAGCTGCCGTCTTCGTTGTTGTCGACGCTTTAGTGTAATTTCATTACATTATAATACTACATAAAAATATGTGGTGTTTATTACAAAGTGTATATCGTATTTACATATTAAACTACCGTGGAAGCATTGAGACTTGGAGTATCCTCTAAATCTTATACTTAAACTTAATTTTTCTTTCCACCCTACTTATCAAAACCAATATTTATGTTACGGGCAAAGTATACAATTTTCCATTTGGACGTTTTCTGCAATGTCTGAGCACTTTATACAATTCCTGAGCGTTATATTAAATGCTCTTCATAATTTGTAATTTGCAAATATCAAGTCAATGATGTACCAAAAACCAAAATTTTACTCCGAGAGACAACACGAACATTTTCCAACTTATTTAACTTAACCTATGTAAGTATGTACAAAAATATAAAAACACGGCAATGTAAGTGAAAAACAGCGAAGTGATTATGCACATTAAAATTCTACGAAAGCATTATATATGCCAATAAATTATATAAAAATAAAACAAATTTTTTTTAATTTTAATGATATAAATATATGTCATAATCATTATATTTTGACTATAATTTACGATTAAATATTATATATTATATAAGTATTGTCTAATATATGAAGAGCATTTTGCATAACGTCCGGGTATTGTAGAAAACGCCTAAATTATATATTTTATCCATGACATATAAATACAGGCTAATTCATTTAACATAAGACATATTTAATAAAATTATTTAAAAAAATATTGACATTTTTGAAAATATTTCTCGTACCTACGTATAATATTGTAAATCATAATATAAAACAATTTTTTTGAAAACAAAATTATGATTTCTTTGTTAAATTTTTACTTTTTTAAATTACAACATATATTTTTAATTTCATATTCTGACGCCAAATGTTATTCGATTTAGATTTATAAAATTAAAATTTAGAACAAGAAGTCTATTAGTTATAAACGTATTTAATATTTAGTATTTAAGCGAAATAGCAGAACAAGTTGCGAAATACTTTCGTGACACTTCACTCAACTTATTACAACTTTGAATACTTATAACTCGTAAAAATGTTGTCCTTAAAAAAAATTTGAAAATTAAAATGATAAACAACAAAGTAAATATATATTATTTTTAGAAAAATTCTGTTTTTTTCATGACTTAAAATTATGTTAAATAAATATTTTCAGAAATGTTAATGATTTTTTTAGATAACGAGTGTTTATGTTAAATGGATCATCTGGTACACAATAAACAAAATAAAAATAAATTTGTTACGATTGGCTATTTTGAGGCTTAACATTTTTATTATGTATACTATCTATATTTTATTAATAATATGTCATATAAATAAATGTTTATTATTCATACATTTTTTTTAAAAATAAATGCAGTCATGTTTATGTCAAATTATTTTATTTCTAGAACAAAATCGAAATAAAATGTACACGTATTTTTTGTTTGAATGGCTTTAATAGTGTTAATTCAATTAACATATTACCTTCATTAAAATCGCATCAACAATGAATATATTCACAGCTCAGTATTATTAGTTAAGTACAGATTCATTTAACATCGGTATGATAAATTTTAAAGGTTTTATAGCATATTTTGTAATTGTACATTTGCATTACAACTTTTTTTAAATGTTTTTAAATAAATGTATATATAATATTATCGATAATCAAATTAATACGTGATATCAACTAGGCCATTAAGTGGTGGAAAAGAAAAATGTATTAGTTTTGTAGGATATTCTAATTCATAGGCACGACTATTAGCTATTATAAAATATTTTACAATTTTTTTTCAGATTCGTATATTTTAGTAGCTTTATAATTTAATCGGATAACTGTTATTTACAATCCCGTTCTATTCTCGATTCTGTAAAGTACTTAGTTGGTTAAAATGTAAACAGTTATAAAATTAATTATAGTAATTTATCATACGAAATATTTTTGTAAATAAAAAACATACATCCGTAGAATTCAATTACGGAAGTCCAAATAATTCCCAGCATTCATGATCGATGTAAATAACAACTTGTTGTTTATGAATTTAAAAAGCCACTTAATTATTACTGTCTTAGAAATAAATTCTGACAAAATAAAGACTACTTAGAATGATCCAATTTTAATCCTTTTTAAATAATAACCCGATATCAATTTTTTTTTTTTAATTTTAATGCGAGAGAATATTTACGATTGTATCCTTTTTTTTTTTTTTTAATTAATGGTTAGATTTGAGATAAATTATATAGATATCAACATTTGTGTCAGCAGTTTTACAAAAACTAACCATTTAATTTTGTTACATTTATTTTAACTTTTACAATACACCAGAAAATCGATTTATTTAAAATAAAATTGCAATTTTGTAGGTAACTTTTAGGTCAGCAGTTATATGAGCAACACAATTTTGGTCCAGACATGATGGAAATATATATTATTTTAAAGTACTTGCGACTTAGGAATATCGATTGACGAATTATATAAAAATTAAACTTAATTATATTTATAATAAAATTATAATCATATTATTCCACTTTGCGGACTCCTCGCACAGTGAATAAAACGTAACAAAATTATTGAGTACCTACTACCTACCATTTATAATATATATAACTCTAAAAACAATACTGTTTTTACTGCGTAAAGTATGTACATAAACAGATCTATCACAAAAACCGTTTAATGACTAGTACCGTGTATTAAGGCTAAACTGTGATTTTGGTAGTTTCTGGTTTTTCAGTTCTCTGTAATCGAAAGTTTTATTGGTTTAAAATACCTCTAAGGAAAATTGTTTTTTTTTTTTTATGGTTTTCAGTAAACATAATGGATATATATTTAATTTATTAAAAAAATTATAGTTTTAGAGGGTAAAGTGTGGGAGCATAACCCACAATGAGTTCAGGAACTAAATTTATAAAATCTTCAGGAATTTGTATGTTTAATATACTTTATTATACTTTTGCCCACTTTTCTAATTTGTTTCCAATTCAAACACCAAACTTACCTCTATTGAACATTGTACAAGTACCCTGCAGCAATCAACTGCGTGATTTTTTTTTTTATTTTCTTTCGGAAATTGGTTCTTGTTTTGTTTAACTAAAATTATTATACGATCGCTATATATTATATATACAGGTATAAAAAAACTTAAATGCGTGTGGTACAAAAAAAAAAAAAAAACCCCCACTGAAAACGTAGCAAACAATTATAAATATAGCCTGTGACACGCGATGACTTTAAACGCTGCAACGCATAATCCAATTAAAATGGCGTATGTACGTGACACATTTTTCCACCTATACAATTTATTTAACCATTATTGTGAATGATATTCATAGTATTATGCAGGTTTAAAGCTGATTTTATAACATATAAAAAAAATAAATATATTTTACTATGCAGTTATCCCAATTTACTTTGTCAGTAATCCAATAAACACAATTTCGTAATATTATAAAAACATTATATATTTAGATACAATTTTTTGTATTAGATCATAATATTTAACATTAAACTCAAGATGCCGGCACACTCCTCTAGATCTCAAATAGATGATAGTTTATTTTTTTATTTATTTTTTTTTTTTTTTTTTTTGGAACTACTCCTTTAAGCCTCAAAACTTACTGATTTTCAAAACATTTTTTTAATATTTTTTTTATTCTTCATTGACTGGATGATATGTTACGTATAATATTATGTGCATATATGAATTATACAAAGAACTATAATAAATTGATTATAGATACATTGAGTACAGGAATAAAATTAAGGTTTAGATTCAGCTGGTTCATGGCGTGTGGAAGAAAGTTTAAATTTCGAAATAGTTTCTTTTCGATATCTCAGTAAAAAGAGACTGAAGTCCTCTACAGACGATAAAAATCTCATAGCGTATTAAACGTTTAGCTTTGAATTGGAGTTTTTTTTTTAATTCTTTTTTTTCTTTTACTTTTTTGTTTGTGCATGCTAGAAGATTAATCGCTCTAGGATTTTAAAAGATAAAACGTCGACACATCGGTTGTCTATGTCGAGGTCGACTAATTCTCACGGAACTAGATTAATCCACCCCCTCCCTCAATTTCACGAAAACTACACAAAGTCTATTCTATATTCTGAATGGAGCGACGAATGTATTGAATTATAATATAAATAATATAATTTCGATTCAATTTGTTCTTGTTTACATATTATATGTTTCACAACCATCTATTTATTTTGGTTCTACATAAAGGTATAATCATATACATATTTATTTGATTTTTTTTTATAATTAAAAAAAATATAAGTATTCGTTATCAGTAAGTTTATCGTTTATGAAAAATAAAAGTTTTTTTTTAAATTTAATATTTTAAATATTTCATGATTATAATAAACATTTGTACAAAAAATATTAATTTTTTATTCTCTTAATGACAATTCAATTTTTAGATCAATACTCTGAAGCATATATTTCTAAGAACGTCGGTGAATAAATATTGAAGCAAAAGCTTCTTATTGTTTTAAGAATAATTTAAAGAATACATAATTAGATCAGCAAAGCAAAAAGGGATATTCCAAGAAATTATGGTGTACAATGTATTCAATAAAGAAAAAAATATAAAAATTACTACGAATTTATTAAATCATTTATTTATAGAAATGTTTTTTCACAAAATCAAAATATTATCTGAGTTAATCAGTGATATAAATATATAATGCATTATTAGTTCACAGCTCACATTTATATTTTTGGCTGGAATCATATATTGTTAGTATACCTTTAGTCTAGTCTATATAAATATAATTATTAAATTAACGTATTTCATCAAGCTGTAGTATTTAATAACAAAAACTAACCAACTATTTGAAGATATATTTATTTGTATCATACACGAATATTATTACTGTTGTAGACTGTAGTAATTTATTGAATAAATTATGCATGATTTATATTATTGTCTTGACCTCTCGTACAGTATACTAAAATATAATAATAAACAATACATAAATTATTTTTAAGATGGAATCAACAATAGCTTAATTATTATGTACTCGTGAGTACGAGTAATTACTCCAATTATTATTTATATATAATTTATTGTAATAAAATTATAATAATACACTCTGGTAATGTGTAATAAACCGAACGGTTAATATTATAATGTGGTGTTCACATAATATATTTTCTGGAATAATATGAATAATTTGAATGTATGTGATTATAGAATACGTGTATTTAAAATAATACAAAAATATGTACCAAAGTTTATTAAAACTCTCGAATTAATGAAAAATTATTCTCAAACCATACTTTTAAACAAAATATTTAAAAATATACAATAATAAAACTTTAATTAGGTTCTTAATAAATTGTGTTATATACATTTTTATTCTAATTTAAATATTGGTAAAAGATACCAGGTAATTGTTTTAAAACTCTCTATCAAATTCAATGTATTGTTTTTATGTAGATAAAATATATCGAAAACGTATTGAAATTATACAGTCATAGGTCATATAACTTATAGGTACTAATTATATTATAGTCGGTTATAGTCGTATAAACACTTAACGTCAAGTCAAAACAAGCGGTTACTGTGTTGGGAAATACCTCTCGACATTTTGATGCGACTCTATTCAAATAAACCAATGGTAATTATAAACAATTAATGATTAAGTGAATCAATATTTCAAATTGTTATTAAATATTATCGTTTTCAGTTAGGTAAACCATAAAAAGTTTCAAAATTGAATATCAAAAAAGTAAAAGCCGGGTCGTGTGGTAAGGAATTATCTGAAATGAATAACAGTTTAAGGACGACAGAATACTTAAATTGATTATGGTTAGATGTTATGAATGGTATTGAGTATCCAATGAAACGTCTGACACACCTATTGTCACTATTGGTGAGTAATAACTTCAATATTATATTGATATTATCAAATCGTAAGAACAAAGCTGTCGAAAAATGAGGGAGATATGCATTAGCATCAAGACACGTAATATTAATTAAGTGTGTGTTATTTCTCACATATTTAAATAATATGAGTATAACATATCCATGAGGTGAACCAGGTGAAAAGTGTGCATTTCATTATAATATCATTAGCATCATCATAATTATCAATATTATTATTATTAATATAATCATTGTTGTTATTTTCCAGAATTACACAAAAATAACCATATACCTATAGGCTGGTCGCTGATACCAGAAAAAAAGCTTATTTGACGTTACTTAATGAATTCGCCCGATGTTTTAATAGGACGCAACACTAACAACGTTCGATGTCACGACGGCGACGTCCGTTTCCCATCCGGTATGCATGATTATAATTTATATTTTACAACGTGGACGTATTGATTTTTGTTTGGGCCATGATTTAGTGGTTGCAAGTGAATCTGGTCGAATGTTATAATAAAATAAAATAATATTGTCAGTATTAGTCATAATTAATTTGATTATAATAACATACGACTTTAGGGAATTTAATTTAGACTGTTTTTAAAGAGTTCAGTATAGACAATTTTTTAAATATGTATGTAATAAATGATCAATGATACATAAGACACTGAGACTATAATGATAGAGGAAAATAGAGAGGGGGCTAAGAAATTCAAAGCCCTCCAAAATAACTTATTGGCTACTTGAAATAAAAATATATAAAATACATTGTATAATATAAATTATAATATAAGAACGATATTTCTCGAATTTCATCAAATAATAAAAATAATAATAAATACATTTAGATCCCATTTGTGCCTATAGCTGTAATGTAAAAGAGATAGCTGAACGACTATAGTGTGTATACGACGTACGTACATGCAACGTATCAACAAAATCAGTAATATGATAAGAAATTTGAAAACATATTTAAACTCTGAAATGGGCAGTGCTGCTCGAATGGGGGAAGTGTGTTATAGCAACCCTATATCGGTTTCAAGGTGGTACCCTCGAGTCGTAGAGTCCAAATAGTTTAAAAATAAGGTCAATATATTTTTATTTCAACCTAGGTATACACGCGAATATGATAATCGATAGGTACGATGCAACTTTTCAAACAATAATAATATTCATGTTCTGATCCATTATCCGTGATATGCGTTTGGACAAAAGCGTATGCGGTATAAAGCACCTTCTATAGTATGTATTATTCAATTTTATTTAAATTTAACTCTAATACTATCTTAAAGTCGTCGTTTCTAGTATTATTGTTTTCATTCCATTGCATCGTTAGAATTTTTACGTTTATACGATAGAAGTACATAGGCAACAACATACAATATTATTGTTATTTTCATTGTTGTAACGCACACAGTACACCACAAGCCACACTAGTACATAATATTATTTCTATACACATAGGTGCCACTAGCAATTGACTATATGTATAGGTCCACTAATTTCATGCTGTCGAAATTTAAGTTGAATTACGTCAATCGGCTTAATATTTTATGGACGTATACCGTGACAACGGAATACACACCAAAAATGGTAACCAAACGTCATAATATTGTTTATGAGTAGTTTATATTATAAATGTACAAAATATCACGGTAATATAATAATATAATAACATTGAACGTGTAACATTTTAAAAAAACGGTTTTTTTCTCGACGACAGATATTTTTCGGCAAGAAAATAATATTACATTTTTTAGAGTTTATTATAATGTCATATTATGTTGTACCTGTATACTATAATATTTACGATGTGCAGTTTACAATGTAATATCCGAAGAGTAACCTATCCGACCAACAATGTTGAAAGACTGTCACGAACTCAAAATATCCATCGCGCGATATTTTTCTTATTAAAAAATATATATAATACTTACTTTTTTTTCCAGACAAAATATAATATTATCGACCAATTCAACTGGACTACATTACATATACATAAACAGTTCTTGTTTATGGTGTAGGTACTAGGTACCTATATATTTTCAGTACCGTGTACGGGTGGTACATAAACTTTTATCACACAGTGGTATGCTATAATACTAAATTAGTGCATGGATGGTACAAATAATATAAATATAAGTACACAGATTCAAACAAATGATCATTGCATCGTCGTTTATATTTTAAACGATACATTTGTTTAGTTTTTACACTAACGTATTATGTAATATGTAATATTTACATAAACCAAAGAATGATTTTTTTTTTTTATCACTAACCAGATTTTACCTTTTAAATTTTGAGTGAAGCAATATTATTTATAATAATAAGGTTTTTTTTTATGTGTGTGAGTATATCTAAATACACTTTTTATGAGAGAAAAACCACTTCAAATTTTTATATTTAGTTGATTTATGATTTAATTAGTACTTAAGAGATTCAGAACCAATAATTTTCCATTTTCTCAGTAAAATTTCACATTTAAATGAAAAAAAAAAATATCAGTAAAAACCAAAAATTTAAATTTATAAACAACATTTTTAGAGTTACAAAAAAGTAATAAATATTGTTCTCTTTTGAATACATTCGACAAAATTTGAACTATAAAAACTTAAAATAAAATATATTTTTTGTATTTTTAAAATTTTAATTCATATAAATACATTTCATTTTTATTTCTTTCGATGAGCCTAAAAAATTTAGGCAATACTTAAGAAAAAACTAAAAACATTTGAAAATGTTATAGTTTATAGAAAATATTAATATTAAGTAATCATAGAATATTGTATTAAATGTCTAAGAAAAATATTTCTAATATGTAATAGAAAAATAAATTTAAAAAACATAATCATTTATTATGGTATACAATTCAATTTAATCCAAATTATCAACATTTTAACTTCAATCATTAATAAATAATATATGTAGTTCTCAACATTTTTTTGTGTTCTAATTAAACATTTTTTGAAGAATCCTACATAAAATTCTTGAATCATAGGTGTTTAATTTTAAAATGTTATGCATTTTTAAATACAAAATAATTTACACATAATTTTACGATTTTGATGAATTTTTAAAAACCTTAAATGTTTATTGTTTTTTAAAAAAAAAATTGTAAACATTTGTTTTTGATATTTTTTTAATTATGGTAGAAAAACTTAGAATAAACTTTATAATACTTTATATAACTTATTAGTTTTCTAATTTATTAATAAAAACAAAAAAATGAACATATAAAAATCTAAAAAAAAGTAAAACATTCTAAGTTTTTATATGATTAACATATAATACTAAAAATGTATATTATAACTAAAAGATGTTAATGGAAAAATTTAGTAATCAATTTAAGTCTTCAAATTATTTTTTTGTTGAATCACAACAAAAAAAACCAAAAATTTTGTCGAAAACTAGTTTTGTATAAAAATTTTCGTTTTCTTCCATTTTTTTTTTTTTTTTTTGTTCTCTTGTTTATCCTGTGAAATACATTAATTTTTTATCAGACCTTCTCCCTAAGTATCATAAATATCCTATTTACGTTTTTATTGCTCTAAGAGGTAATTAGAGACTTAAAAATAAATGAAACTACAGAATACATACTTTTACTCACATCGTTGTACAACTAATATCAGTACTTTTATTGGTTCGCTCTGAATCTAAATTTTTACAAAGGTACCAACAAAAAAATTATTTAAACAAACTGTCTGAATAGTTTTCACAGACAAGTTAATATCCAAAAATGTATTTATATTTGAGCTTTTATACACAATATCACTATATTTCAACACGTGTCAATATAATATAACAATAATATTATAATGTGATATAAAATGGATTATCTACGCGCGTTTACATGCCCATAAAATATTTATACGATTCAAAAGCTCCAATTTACATTATTTTTGAGAGATTATTGCAAAACATGAATAGTTACCTATTTATATATAAGTATATATATATTAAATGTATTGTAGACAAAAACGACACGTATATGCACTATACATATTATTATTACCTATGTGCATATATATATATATATATTGTTTTCGTTAAGTCTAAACCATAGTGACACGTATATTTTAGGTTTCTGTAAATGATAACGCTGTATGTATATAATATATATTATTTCCCTACACGAGATACAAAAGTGAACGGTTTCAACAAAATTGTTAACATGACATTCTATTGTACACCACCAAACGTTGAGTTAGTTGTATCAGAGACATTTTATTGTGTAAAATAAAATATACATATTATATAATATATTAATTTTGTGATAATGAGTAAGAACCAATACGATTTTCGTATTTCTTTTATGATAAGAATTTTTTAAATATTCACACTGACAAAACAAATAGAAAGTAATAATTACCCTTCGAGTTGTAATAGGACACAATCGTTTTATTGGTCTTAGATTTCTTTAACAAAAAGCCATCATTAAATATTAATGTATGCAAAGAAAACTTTTCAATCAAACACACGATAATCAACTGCTCTGAAAACACTAAAGCAGCAATCTACTTTTACTGAGAAAAGAACATAAATTAAATAAACCGAAACAATATTTAATTATTTTCAAAAATAACTTAATTCAAAAACTGCTGTTAAATTTATAAGAATTGTCATACGATTTTAGAGTAATTTTATAACTTTTATTTATGTTTAATCAAAATTATTTTACTAATGGACCATTAATATTACGTCCTTATAACGTATATATATAATATATATGTATATGTATATGAGTATAAGTACCTATACTAAATATTTTTTTTTATTATTGATAGAGTCACTCTAAATTAATGTTGTATAATTTTATCTGTTAACGTGCACGACTAAGAATGAATTATTCTTATGAAAGTGTTCAGATATATTATGTATTTAATTCGTTTGACATAATGCAAAACAATATATTATGTTGTGTATAATATAAGTTATTGAATACAATTCCATTCAAACTAGCATATTGTCTAACAATTTTTATTTAAAGACTTTTCAGTTGAAAACTTCACTTTTTAACACACTAAACTTGAGATATTTTGTACGTGTAGATTTAAAACTATTACAAAAATAATTTACCTATAGAATAATATTTTACATATAAAAGTTAGGAGTGTTAAGACTTATACATTTTAAATATCTATCTATAGTATCTTTATAAATAATACGACTAATTGGATTCTCAGTTCATGGAATTACGCGTTTAAAATTTTTACTTTTAATTACATTAAAAATGAATTACACTAGTGTAGTACTAAACATTCTTGTATCCTCTTTTATAAAACCATTAGTTTTTGAACATTATACAATTATTTTTAATTTTTATTTAAGTCTAAAGAAGAAAGTCTTAAGAAAAAAGTTAACATATTACACATAACTAGTATATACACTTATATTTATAAAATTTATTTTTTAAAGTGTTTTTGTTGGTTTGAAATAGTACTTAGCTAGAATTTAATATTTAGATATTTAATTCGAAAAGATCTAAAACGGTAATTTTTTACTTTTATTTAATATTTAACAAATGAAAAAACATAATGCCTAATTTAGATGTACTATATTTCAAACGTATTGATTTATCTAATGAAACGGATCCGAATCTGAAAAAAGTTAAATTTTTTGTTAATTATACTAGATCTATACTTTCAAATTTTCAATTTTTTTAAATTCAGAAAACATTTAAAAACTAAAAATATTATTTTTAAAGTAAGATTAAAAAATGTTATATTCTAATTTTCAGGTAAGAAATCAAAAATGTGGGTAAGTAGAATTTGGCAAATTCAAGTATGTTTTCCGGATCCTTATCTAATTAGTACATTAAAAATATAACACAATAAATACGTGTATTTTTATAATACATGTGTGTTCGACAAAATAAAATACAAAAAATTTTCGCTAACAATCCTCTTAAACTAATGTAATTATTAAGTGATAATAGTTTTATTATTAACACTCATAACTAAACTTATATACCTGACAATATATTTTGTCAAAAAAAAATGCTTTTAATTACGAAAGTAATATCAATAATAATAATAATAATAATATATTCTGTAAATGTATATTATAAAACCTTTAAAGTATTTTAAACATTTTTATTTTAATAAATTATTTTTTTTGGATAATTATAACCTATTAAAAAAAAAATCTCCCCGGGTTCCCATTTATGAGAAAAAATAAAATGTCATTGAACTATACTCTCAGTGGCTTGCAATCTACACGTGCTTAAAAGACAATTCAAACCTAATATGAACTCACGATATTTGGGAAGAGTTTCAAGGCAATAGATTTGTAAACATTTCAACAGAATTCAATCATATCGTATTTCTAATAATGTTTTAAAAAAACTTACACATATCATTTGATATTTTGGAGGTATATAATACTCAAAAATTTTTCCGGCTGAAATCGAAATGAACTCTACTAATTGATTTATATTCGTCAATAATGAACCACAGCTCGTGAAAACTTACCATTAACACTGGTTTATAATTATGGGGAATTGATATTATTATTATTTTTACAGTACTAAAAAAAATATTCAATCTTCGGTTGGCTTATTGTATGAACTATATGTTTACAAAGCATGTTGTGTAAATATTAATTAAACTAGAACAGAATCAATAACGAGGACCTGCAAAGACTGCTGCAGTATGTTGCAGTAAGTTAAATGTCATCGATTTTGCTATTGTTTATTTATTCATAAATATTATTTATTTTTTTTTTACTATACTGCTAAACATTGTGTTATAAAAATTGAATGATTGTGCTTTTTTACATCTCGCACGCACATTGTCAGTCTCACCCATATATAATCCATCCAAAACCAGTGAATAATATTTCAAACACGAATTTGTTATGTACATTATATTATTATTAATTCTGAATTGATAACTTGATTCCATATAAAATTGAATTTGTTCTTTCAACTACTAAATCTTCACTTGTTTAAATTTGATGTTTTTTTTTTAATTGTTACTAACCACAATAAAATAGTATTATGAGATATTGGAAAAATAAACACTCTACACATTTATACACCTAAGTTGCCTATCCAAAACGCCGTGTTACAATTTTTTAATATTGAAATGCAATTTAAATGCATTATTATAATAATTTATACTAGATGTTTGGACCCTATAGTGGAAAAATTCCAGATCAAAGAAAAAGGAATAATCGCGTTGAAAGTGTGCCCTAAGTTAACTTTCCAGTATTAACTTTTATCATGTATACACAATACACATAGGATTGCAAGTAAACATAATTCAAGCATGATTAAATTTCCGAAAGCCGGTCTTTTACCATCTTGCGATAAGTATAATAATATTACGAAAATGCAATGATAAAATAGTAAAAACTGAACATAATTATTAATTACTTTAAATAAACGTGTTTTCTTCTAACGATAAAAAAAAAAATCATTATTTATTAGAAATTATAAATATTCCGAATTTTAATTATGGAGTATGAGAGAATATGGTCTATAGTTAAATAAATATTACTACCTTAATTTTATTATCATTATTTTAATATACATTAAAATAAATTTCATATGAATATAGATGCATATAGTTTATACGTATACGTAAAGTATACGTTATATTCTTATAAATTAAATTATCATTAATTTTAGGCAATTTGATATAAGTCTAGGGCCCGGATTTATATGCTCTAAAAACCTCAGAAATATGCACTATAAAATATGCATTTATGATCTTATTTTATATAAATATACCCTATAAAATAAAAAATAATCGATTAAAAAAATTATTTTAATTTCCATTAAATATAAATTAATACAATCGAATAAAAGTTACGGGCACTCAGATCAAGACAAACGCGATTAATGTACGATTCACTAAAATCTACTCAATAACATATTACCACTTATCCCGATAGGTCTCAGATAAGATAGAAAAACGACTTCGTCAAATTGCATGGACTATAATATAAAAAATGTTATTTTCATTAAAATAAGCAAAATATAACATATTATGCATTTAAAACCCGCATATATGCAATAAAAATCGTAAAATACAAATGCAGTTTATGTCAAAAAATGACAAAATATGAAAAAATATGCAAAATAAAACTTTATATTTCGGAATTATTGACTGCAAATTAAATTTGAAGCTTTCCTAGGTAGCTATTTTTAACCGTTTAGAAAAAACATGCAAATGCATATAAATCCGGGCCCTAGATATGAGTTTAATTTAATTAACCCGAAATATAAACATCAAAAAAAATGAAATGTTAATTTAAAATTAAAAAAAAATTAAAACAATATACGTATCTAGTAAATAATTTTTTAATTTGTCCTTAAATTATTTGCGACCTTCTATTAAAATGTCACGACTCCCTAATTGTATACCACTGATAAAAACGATAATTCATCTTCTCGATAGATACTAATTATGTAACATGATTATGATGAAGGTTACGTGGTGAAAATACATGGAACATTTCAATTTTTGACTTCAGTGGTTGGAGCTACAAACGTATTAAGCAATCATGATTTCATCTCCTACTATGTTTCAACTTGAACACTACGTAAGGAAATAGATCCTTTAAATTACCCTAACCTAACCCTTAATATTAATTTATAGCATATTACAAGATGTGTATCTTGTATAGCGTAATTTAACTAATATATATATATAACTTCATTATTATGATACATAATATGTTATCCTTTATGCGTTCAAGAAAGACTATTAAAATATTATTTTTTTACCATTTTCTAGCTAATATGTCAATTTATTTATTTTTGATCATAAGACAAGGACTTATAGGAATTTTTATATTTTTTAATAATCATTCAAAACAAAACTAAATAATATATATATATATATTTGTTTCATAGTACTAGAAGTTTAAAGCAATTATTTTTATTTTACATATTTTGTATATCAAGAACATATTCCACATATTTTGTTAAAAATAAAATTTAAAACAATATATTATGATACAGAGAATATGTTAAACGTATTATAAAATACTTGATATTAATCTTCTAAAAATTTAAGAATAGATTATACTAATTAAATACAAATGATTAAATAATTTATCTACCGTGTGTTTTCTCAGTTATTTCTGTGTGGTGAAAAACATAAAGTTGGTTGACAAGAAATACGTCAAATATGGTCAGTTTATGTCGATTCGTCTGTTGTTATTGAGTGTGTTTTTGTCTGGCGTTAATATACTTGATGTAATATTCTTAACTGGGTATGATTTTTTTTCCTGTAAAAATTAAATTTAAAATGCTTTGTTTAATAATAAATAAATTTATCATTTTTATTTATTAATGAAAAATAAAATATTTTTAAAAGCATAATTTAGCATTTTCGCATATTTTTAGAGCATACATGGTAATTTTTAAAAGCATAAATGCTTATATATTTGAAGGTTTTTTAGAGCTGATGGTGTCCCTAGCCTTAATTATAATACTTTTGAAAATCTTATGAACGGTGGTATGAATATTTTAACTTATCCGATTTGATTGTTTTTAATGTCAGTCTGTACTTGTACTTACCTATCCCATTTTTAAAACTTGGAGCCTTTTAAAATATACTTTTAATGACGTGCTAAAAATTTTTAGTTACAAAAAATGTTTACTCAAACAATTTTCTAAACGCAAAATTACATTATGCCATAATATTAAAAATAATATGTTATCTAAAATACTTCAGATATTCATATAGCACATTAGTACTGACTATAAGATATTTTAATACAACAGTGTAATAATTTATTTGTCGCTTCTTAAATATTTTCTCGGTTTTAAAATTTGTATTTAATACTTTCTGCAAATGATTTAAAAAATACTTTAAACTATTTTAGTAAAGCTGTTTTTTTAAATAATCGATTGAGTTTATTATATGCTCCTATAGTTTAATTTATCATTATTGACTTTTCTCGTAGATCATATTTTTCTAAAGGCGGAGAGGTAAATATAATATCGGTATATCGGTCTAACTCTATTATAAAAAAAGGTGTTCAAAGTCAATATTATATTTTTGCAAACGGAATGTTTTTTTTAGGTTTCAAAAAAAAAAAAAATAAATATGATTTAAGAAAAACATTGTTAAGTTAACATTAAATCTGTAATTTAAAATTGAATATATTTCTTATTATGAAATATTTTTCAAATGTTCGTGATTTTGATAAAATTTGAACTTAGAATGCTTATAAAAAACTAAGCGAATCTTCATGTCTATTGTCCACACCACTATCGCATAAGAATTTTAAAATAGAACTATCTCCATAAAATGTTATTGGTTCATTTGTGTTTGTTTGTGCTTTTAATCTCTTTTTTTCATTTAATTCCTTCCCAAATTATCAAACTTTAAAACTTTAATGGAGTGGGGATTGAGACAAAAAGATGAGAAATTGTGTCAGTGTATTTTTTTTCATCCTTATTTAAAATGTTTAAGCTTTAGCTATTCAGATTGAAAACTTTAAGCATTTATAACTACAATGAGTACAATGTATATGTTTTATTACTTTGATAAATTTGTATTAAGATATATTTTTTTAATTTTGACGTGATTAGCTTATCTTATAATGCTATTTACAGGTGTTACCATACCATAATGAATTGTATATGTTAGAATATTAAAAATAAAATAAACTTACTTTGATAATATAGGTTGTAAAAATTAAACTATCTAAGTATTATATTAGTTGAGATTTTATTTATGTATTTGTATTAATATAATTTCTGTAATTTTTCATAGCAATATAATATGTTGAATTATTGATAATATTACAGCAATGTTACATACCATAAAAATTCTATAATTTGTTAATGTGTGCAGGATATTTTCCATTTAATAGTAGTTAGTAAATTACTTTTGTAGATTAACATAGTAAGTATTCGAAACTTAAATATATTTCTTTTTAAAATTAATTAACTTAATAGAAAAAAATATCAAAATATTGTTAAGTAATACGATCGCCTTTATTCCCTAGTTATTAGCAGCAATATAAAAACAGTAAATCTTTTTAAGGTAAACTAAAATTTCGCACTTATTTAATTATTATAATGTTATTATAAATTACATTTTATGACAAGATTCCTTATACATATTTTAGTGCAGCGTTCGTAAAACAATTTTCCTGCACCTTAGTTATTTGTTTTTTTTTTTATGTATTCATCATTTTTAATATTATTCTTTGTGCTTACTTATATCGTCATCGTTTATTCATGTTTTTCAGGCTTTCTATAGTTTCACGTTTGCCAATTTTTTCTATACTCTATTTCCATGAGCCATTATATCACCTTACTGATAATTTTATAAACCATAATATATTACATTCCCTAATTGTTTGAAAACGTTCACCTTATTTCTCCCGCTTATTTCTCCCCTCGAGCACTGCCTCGTTTAATTCAAACGTTCAGTCTATGTCATCATTTTTTTTCTTCTTTGCGTTAGTTCAGTGTTCTGGTGTTAGGTCTTAATAGGTCAAATCTGTTGCGTGATTTATTACCCACTTTGTCGGGCTTTCATTATTGTGATGTAGTGTGAATAACGATACATAACTATATATCTAGATATTCAAGTGTATGTGTGTATATATATAAATTTTTTAAAAAAATCGACTCTGTTGTTCGTTGATTTTTCGTTTAGCTGGTGTTCTTTTTGAGAAATCGTTTAATCGTTACGACTCCACTCACGGCCCGAACGTTATACACTGTAGAGTGAAAAAAAATTTAATTAAATAACCAAAAATAAATATATCTCAAACCCTATTTTTTGACTTATAAATTATCGAAATATTATATTTTAATGTACAATTCAGATCATATTCCTCAGCATAAGTAAAATTTTAACAAAAAACATAAAACGTATAAGTATGTGAGTATTATACGCTCGACAGAATCGAAAACGCCGGAAGCATTATTGTATGTAAATATTATATATCGTTGCACTTCAGCAACGTTACTCGAATCATATTGGATGATATTATGATTGTATCATCGGTAAAGACACTCACCATCATTTAATAATGTTTTCGATTCAATTTATGTTTGTGTAAATCAACATTTGAAAAAATCTAATCTGTATATTTTATATTATATACGGAGTGGTTATCAAACAATGAGCAAATTCACCATCTTTTATTCTTTTTTTTCTTTTTTCAATTATTAAGTATAAAATTATCAATTTTTTTTTCTTTAATATACGCTCAAAAACCATATTTACCCTAAATTTTTAATGCAGTATGTTAATCTACATGTTATTATTTGGAAAACATTGATTTATAAATATTAAATAGGTACACATTTGAACGAGTGGTTTTTGATTTATTATATTGTGTTTAAACTATTTTTATAAGATTTATCCTAATAATGGTTTAACACAAAAAAAAAAAAAAACATAAAATAGATGCAATATATCTTAGTCTAGTTATACTATCATAGATATACTTTTTAAATTCAAATAATACAAAAAAAAAATTATAAAAGGTTAAAAGATTAATATTAAATATTAATTAAACAGGTACTTACATTTTCAAACCATCAAAGCCTTCCTACAAATATCTTGAATAAATTATTTTAATTCATTAAGTTAAATAAATTAGAAAATATATTAGTTGGAATATTTATCTTATTAAAATGTTCAAGAAAATCATCTGTCTAATAATTAACATTAAAAACGACCTATCTCATTTGAAAAAATAATAAGTGGTATATTTGTGTGATGCGTTATTTTAGTTAATACGAATTAAAGACTAATGTATAGTCGTAGTATATCTCAGTTGCAAAGACTAGACGTTACTAGCGAAAATCGAAATGATAATTTTTATCGATTACTTTAAGGTTACCACTTTTAACAGTTTGTACATAAAATTCATCCCAATATAAGCTTAAATGAATTATTATTGATGTTATGTGTAATCGTTATGCCTTTTCTTATATAATAACTGTCATAATAAATACTTGAAAACCATTTTATTTTATTTGAATTCTCAAATACGGATAACAAATAATTATTTGCAGGATAATTTTCGCCTTGAATTATCATCATTGATAAATTTATTTAAATCTGTGATTTATTGTGCATAGTAATAATAATAAAATAAATAATTATTTGTTTATTAATGAAGGATATAATGCAATTTTATTATTGATTGATAAAATCGTCAATATATTTATTTGTATTCGCACAACGTTAGGTTAAAAAAGTTTCCAGTTAATTTTTTTGAATTCATTGGCTCAAATCCCTTGTGTTTTAAAACTTATAATCAACAATGAAATATTATTTCATAGAGTTAGTATTAGGATTTAAGACACAATAAAATGTTTATCTTTCGTACACTAAATGTCTATAGGTATGTAAACATATTACATTTAAAATACAACACAAGCTTTTATCATTTTTAGAAATCATATATTTAGTTCTTAATAATAGGTGACTTTAAAAAATATGTTCTTAAATCAGCGGTTCCCAAACTGTGGTACGCGTACCACTAGTGGTACGCAAAAGACTACATGATGGTACGCGGAACTGCGGAAGGCCGCATAGTGGTAGGATTTTTAATCATCGGTGGTACGCGACTGATTGATAATATACTTAAATGGTACGCGAAATAAAAAGTTTGAGAACCGCTGTCTTAAACAAACTAATAGACATCATTACAGTTGATATTTATATTTTATAATATCTACTTTTTAACTATGTATTATTTTGTAATATGTCGAAACGCTTTACAACTTAGGTGTACATCTGAATAATCTTGAGTTTAATGTAACACTGTAACCATATAAGATAATATTAATTTTATGTTGGGATTTTGGAGTGAAATGTTAAGTTTAAAATCAGAAGGGACGAAGATCAAGGAAAAAATAGTCTGATAAAAAGTATTAGATGTCTCGAAAAATTTTTCCTTTTTGGATTAAAAACTATTTTGTGTATGTTCAAATCATTGTCATCTCAAAACTAAAGAACTGACTTAAAAACTGATTATTCCTTAAAGTTTACTGTACGGTCTCTGGCGCAAAAAACATAATATAGACTGAACTGATATAATCTTTTGCATAATATTCAAAATAGTGATCCTCATCACATTTGACGTATCGAAATATGTGACAGTTGCAGTTTTTTGTGTGACCATAATCCTGAAAATCACGGTACTGGGTGAGCCATTTTTTGTGTTAAGTAAATACGTGATGTCATAAATACCGTTAATATTATAATATACAGGCATAAGATCGACGAAGAATAATGGAAATTAACATTCAGTGGCATTATTTCAATTACCTAGCATATTTTTAACACAGTTACATATTATGTAGTTGGTTTGGACCATATTACACACACACATTAACATCACCTTTCATTAATATATATTTCTAGCACATCGCAACAGTTGATAATTTTGGTCATTTATATTATAATATTAAACTTATATAATGGTAAGCAAACAGTTGAACCCGTAATTTCGGGCTGGATCCACCTATAATATAAAATTTATAAAATTATAATCGAGTTTAACCATGTATTAAATGAAATAACCTCTAAGAAATTTTTAATTATATTTCATATTTTTGAGTACTGAAGTACTCATTTGAAATATTTGATTAGATGAATTACCTACAGTTTAATATAATATATTACATATAATAGTTTTACTTTTCAGGATTTTCATCGAATTTTTACAAAAATTGATCGATTTTTACATCGACACAAAAGTTAAGAAGTTTGTAAATAAGTGGCCGATGTCCATAGTGATAAAATATTGAAAAAATGATTGTAAGGCTAAATCGCTCAAGGGTAAAAGAAAATGATGGTCTAGTAGGAGTAACGTGTATATAAAGGTTCGTTTCCATGCAAACCAAAACAATTAACCTAGTGGGTGATAATTTACCAACAAGGTATATCTGTAGTTTGTGTTTTGGGCACAAACTGCAATACGTTGTAATAAACAGATATTGCTGTTTTTACTCTACACTATTAGATTTAGTTAGGTTAAGTACGTATACCTATTAAATAGTTTTATCAATACAATTTGAACCTAAAAGTGCTGAGTATAAGGACATTTATTATCCTACATGAATATTATGAAATTATTAATTTGAGTAAACTGAATGCAATTGAGCGAATACGTTGTCGTTAAAAAATAAAGTGGCAGTGAATCATCGCTTAAAAGCATATGTATATATTTATGTTTTATATGCGGAAGTTCAAATGCTTACAAATTAAAATATCCATAGTTTTCAAGACACGAAATTGCATTGTATCAAATCTTATAATTCCACAAATTATGTTTAGTGTATCTACAGAAACACATATATTATAATTAAACTTAAGGTATTTAATCATTTTACAGTACCTAGTTGTTTTAAATTAATATAAATATTAAAAAAATTATATTGTCGGTGCATACCGATAAGATATTTAATAGAGCCATAATAATATTTATTTATTTTTAATTTGTCTTGAAAATTGGAATCTAAAATAATATAGATGTTTAAATAGGTGTTTAAATTCAATTAGTATCTATAGTAAAACCATATAAAATAATAAATAAAACCATGAAATAAATATCATATTATGAAATATGATGAAATGCCTACAATATAATTATATATTCAATGCCTGCAGGTGTAATGGATGCATATCTTAGTGTTCCACTATCCCAGACTCTATTATATTATTATTGTTGCGAAAAAACGCCTACAAGAAACGCATATTAAACGGTGGTTATGTATTATCTTGTTAGATTTTCTACGTATAAAGTCTATTTTTAATTACCTTAATTACAGTTTATATAATATTTAAGTACTTACAATAAGTAATTTATTAACTGCGAATTAATAAAATAGAAGAGGGAGTCGTTATTTTTAAAATATCTAACTAGATTTAGTTATGCTAAATTTTTAAATTTCATATAAATTCACCAAGTGACGACTTAAAGTATAATATTGTTGCATATTAGAATTATGTATTACATACTCATACCCCAATGACACCCTTTGATTGGTCTCTGTTGATTTTGAGTTTTGAACTAAGAAATTTTCATATTGATTAATTTTATTTTTTAGGTTTTGTTTACTTTTTTAACGCAATAATATATTATCACACTAGGTCGATCTGAAGAAAATATTTGTTTTAACAGTTTGTGTATCTATGTGGTATATAACATGTCAAATATTAAACCGGTAGAGACAGTAGTTTATATGTATATACAGTTTGGTTGAGTGAAGTTGATATACTTATATAGTTATTCAAAAAATCGTGTTAACCCCCTGTCAATTCACTACACTTATACTAAGTTTAAATGCTTATAAGTTATTAATAATAGACTATTGGTTCAGTATTCAGATTTGCTGTGTTAAATATTTGAGTAAAAAAGTATTTGGAAAAATATGCTGTCAATGATGAAAAAATAGTAAAAATATTTTTTAATTTTTTTTTGCATAACTTTAGTATATATTAAAACTTATAAAGTATACATGCCTAACTACTTAAGAATACTTGAAGTTCTATAACAAAGAAATTTTTTCTCAAGAACACAAGAATTTACTCGAATAAACGAGTGTCCTTCTATTTTTTATTTTATCAGTACGTTATACAGTATACGTATAATATAATATGGGTAAATAATTAAATATAATATGTACTGGGTCAGTGGTTTTAAAAATATCATACTTCACTTCGTCTCCTTTTTACCAACAATTAGATATTTATTCAATTATTTTTGACATTTAAAAAGTGTTAAAACCATCAACAATAACATCAGATAACAGCAATGATAGCGTGTTATTAATTAATCAGTAATAATTTCCAAAATGTTCGGTGGGAAAACGTGGCGATTTAAATTTTTCATCGTTAAATCAATAACAATTATTCATTAGACTAACTGAAAAACAGGTCTTAAATCGCCGTAGTATATTTTATAAAGGTATTTGATACACGTGATTTTAATAAAAGATATGTCTATATCGACAGAAAGCCCTTATTTTACTCGTGTAAAAACCTCTCTGTGGTACAAGATTAATATTCAAAGCTCTTTGAGAATTGCAGGTAACTAATGCAGTGAATTTTAAAAATATTATATATTTTTTTATTCCTACACCGCTTGACATTATTTAAGAATAATATTATCATTATTATATATCACTGTACAGGATGATTATTATAACAATTTTATTATCATTCAATACTTCTGAAATACCTATTAATATTTTTGAAAGTATTTTTATTTTATTTTACTTAAAGACAACAAAACATTTAAAAAAAATATAATTATTAAGAATATCAATTTTTTTATAATGTTTTAACTTTTAAGTTTTAATTTTTTTGAAGAACAGCTTTCATAGTGACACAGATGTACCTAATGCGGAAAAATGTTGGTCTACTACTGCATCCGCTCACATAAACGTTAAAATAATACTACTAGTGAAAACTTAAAAATTATAACAATATGAAAATTTTAAAAACATTATCTTTAAAAAAAATATTAATTGTAAGTCATGGTTTCTACTTCTGTCAAAAATATTTTCAAAAACTTTAATACTTTTCAAGATGATAAGTGTTTAGCTATGAAAGAATCACTCTGTATAAACTATCAATGTTGCGCTACAACACAACGAAATCGTGGGCTTACAGAGTACAATAATTAATAATAATACAAGCCCGGGATGTCGTTCGAATGATTATAAATTATATTACGTATATTTATAGTGAAGCAAAGTGCGAGTGGTGTAACTAATTTTTAGATCAGACCAATGTTTTACTATATATACAAACCTTGATGACTATCGTCACTGCCGCTGTGAGAGAAAAAACAACAAAACAGACAATTGTATATTCGATTCCCTTTGAGTGCAAGGTAATATAACTGCAAGGACCTGCGGGCCTTTGAAAATTCAAATCGCAACATTAAAATTCAAGTCGAATTTGTAATGTAAATAACTACGCAGAGCTGTATATATTATAATAAATTATTAGGTGTAATTTAAATGTATATAGAAAGAGAAAGAGATTCTAGCGTGGAGACATAACTGAAAACGTGTACCTAAATATATAATATTATAATATATACGCAAGATCACATCGAGTCATTAGAATAATATTATATCGTAGGTATTTTGTGTAGATATATAATATATTAACGGCACTTAATAAGAGACTTTTTCGACATTTACAGGAGACCCAAAATAAAAGCGTATTATACTTTTAAATATAATGACAAACTAATATATTATTTATTAAATACATATTGTATTGAAGCACCTTATTAGATTTTTTTTATCAAATCAATAAATATTGAATAATAATTAATATTTTAATTTTAAAGTGTATGACTCAATTATGTCTTTTAGTATGATTCAAATATTCAACTCATACATTTAAAAATTAAAAATTAGTTTTTAAAGCTTGTTTTAATTTTTAATATCTTGTAAATTCGAAAAAACTCAAAATTCCCGAATTTTTATTACATTAAATTTAAGTTTGTAGTTATTATCAGGTTATATGGCAAAGGGACTAGAGATAGATATGGTAATGTAACGACGATACTTTTAAAAATAAAAAATAATAAATAAAAATATTATGAATTCACAATATTACATAATCTTTTTCGGGGTCCACTCTGTTGCAACTTGCAATTATATTTTGAATTTTTGACAATGGTGAAAACGTTGTTTTTTATAGCGCGCTAATATTCCGAACCATATTTACAATAAAAAAAGGGCTTGTATTCGCTATTACCCATTGCTACATATCTTAATTAAAATATACGTTTAGAACTCCTAAGTTCCAACGTTGTTGTTTAAATACAGCACGCGACTTTTTTGCTTCGTTTTTACCAGAATTAATAAAATATCATATCGTCTTGTCAATGGTTATAAAAAATATACTAATCATCATCATAATGTCATAAAACAGTTACCTGTTATATTAAATACATTGTTGTTTGGTAAGTACATAGGACTTGATCGTTAGTAAGATTACCAACCACCAGATCACCAGAATTCTAATAAGTAAAAAGGATGGAAATATTATGCTTAAATAGTACCTAGGTAGGTACCTCAAATAATCACTTAATTGCCGCTGGCCACCACTACAACAAAAAAATAAATAAGAAATAGTAGGTGGATATATATTATTATTTCAACGACGGGACGCTGCGAGATTTTAATAATAAATTATTGTAACGATAACAATAATAATAAAATGAGCGTTTTATTAATATTAATACACCAATATCCTTCAAATTATTATCTCTCACGTCATGAGCCCCACCACTAACGCTGTAGACAGTCACTACTCACTCGCGAACTTCCGACCCGATAATAACGGCCTTGACAATTCGCGCTTCAAACGATCCAAATAGATTTTTGAAATTATTATTATCATTAAATTTTTATCATCAACGCTGTTATCGACTCAGGACTCGTTATCTACACTCGATACGTCCGCTACACGATTGTTATTCTAAGATAAGTCTCCATCGCATGCAATGCCGTATTACTGTATTGTATAATCAAATACGTTTTATTCGTTTGTACTTTGTAGCTTGTAGCCTTGTAGGCCACACTCCACAGTCCACAGTGTCCACACGTCTTAGTACTTAATACTAAGTAGTTAATAGTCACTACTCACTTCTCACTAGTCACTACCAGTGTTCAATACTGACTCTAGAAGTATACCTTAATTTTTTTATTCAATTTTAGTTTCTTTTCGTTAATTTATAATTATTATCAACTCAGTCATGCGTTTGGGTACAGTCGTTCCGGATTTCTCTGCCATCACCACCAAAGGTCCGATAAATTTCTATGAGTGGACTGGTGAATCGTAAGTACTTACCCAATACCTACATATAATTGTGTATTTATTTTCATTTTATTTATTTACTTTTATATTAGATATTATCATTACATCGTATGGTTAGTATTATAGAGCTTACTGCCTATTATAAATTACTAATTGATCAATACGTTAGCCGTTTTGTATTGCAGCTTGTCTTAGCATCTATATATTTTTATTTTTAATATAGATGGTGTGTTTTGTTTTCTCATCCTTCTGATTTCACACCAGTGTGTACCACTGAGTTGGGTAAAATGGCTGTGCTGGTTGATGAATTCACAAAACGCAATGTTAAAGTCTTGGGTTTGTCTTGTGATAAATTGCAAAGCCACGTGGATTGGATAAATGTAATGTCTTAACTGTTAACTGTGTTTCTATATGTGTTACAAGCTTAATTTGATCATCATTTTCTAGGACATCAAATCATATTGTTTGGACATCAAAGGAGAATTCCCGTATCCCATTATTAGCGACAGTACACGGGACTTAGCTGTAAAACTTGATATGATCGCTGAAGAAGACAAGGACAATATTGAGTTGGCATTGACTATTCGATCTCTTTACATTATTGGACCTGACAAGAAGGTTAAACTTATGATGGTTTACCCGACTAGCACTGGTCGTAATATTCAGTAAGTTATGTTTGCATTCAATTTTAAATGTTTCTACTTGCTACTGAATAAATATTATCGATAATAATTTTTAAACATTTCATAGTTTTTCATTAATTTAACTGTAAATGTTATAAATTAATTTTAATGAAAAATATGTTTTATACACCTAAAAATGTAAACACATTATAATACATATTTAATAACATAGAACATAATAGAAACGACAGTCAAACAGTTGATCGATTTGTTTAATTTTGCTAGAGACTTGGCATGATTTTGTAATCATATCGTTACTTAAAATATGTTTCATAACTTCCAAACACTTTCCAACTATTATAACTTTTATTTTTATGTTTATTGAAATAACAAAAGAATTGCAAAATGTTTAGGTTTTAGTATAATAACTAATGTAGAATTTTTTTTATTCATTATGTTGAAGTATATAATATTTTATATACACTCCTTTAATTAGAATTTTATAATACTTATGCAATATATAATATAAATACTTATGCGCATAAAAAAGGATAAAAAATTCATGATCTCCAGAACAATTTATAAACAGTAATAATATCATATTTGGTCAAAACTGTGCAAGTTTAAAAAAAAATAAATTAAATATCATTAATGTTAATTTGTATTTTAAATTTTTACATACATGATACTTATGTATACATTAAAATGAAAATTATTATCTACAAAGCTTTTTAATGATTATTTTACATACTTAAAATAATCATAGAACATTTACAACAAACCTAGTATGTATTATGCAAAAAAAATACATTTTTGTTACTAAACATAAAATAACTAAAATAATTAATAATTTTAAATGAAAAAGTATTTTAATTTTTTTATGTGTGAAGTATAAAAAGGTTTAAAAAATAATCTTTAGGAAATTGTTAGCAAGGATGTTGAAAATACAGAATATTATTCATAGATTTTTTTTTCAATTTTTGCCAAAATTTGGTAAAATTGACAAACATTTAAAGTTATTTTTAAAAACTAGATAAATTTCAAAAATGAATTAATAAAAAGTTGAATCAATCATTATTAAAGAAGAGAACATTGAAGTGGTATTATGTCCATGTACTTTGAAATAAGTAAAAAAAAAAATTCACCAGACAATGTTGTAGTGCTATGTAGAAAATCTGTATAAACATCACAGTTATGAACTTTAAGACATTTGCTCATTAATTCGGTAATTCAAGGAATTGATAATATTGCAAAATTCTATTAGTTTGAACTGATCATTTAGTAATTTAGGAATCTAGTTTGTTAGATTTAAATTTGCTTGGGGCGCTGAATCATGTTTTCATACAGATTTTAATTGACGATACAGTTACAATATTGTGCTGAGCCTCCGGCAAAATTTCAAGGTCGGCTGGAATATTTTTTAGTTATCAAGGGGATTTTGATAGCTGTTGTTTCTATAATGTTCTATACTAATAATTCTAATGTGTAATTTTTGGCTCAGATTTTATATAATTTTTAAATAATATTTAGTGTTTTATTTTTAATCAAAATGCAAAATAATAATTCATAAAATAGATAATTAAGTGTTTTAAATATTGATTTTATACAGTAACCCTTTATAAATCTTCGTGTTTTACTTAGTGGCTAAGAATTTAACAAATAGTTGTATTAAATATGGTATAAAATGTAATCTTTCAAATGTATTTTTGTTAAGTTTTCAAGGAAAATTAAATTATTTTCAATTTTTAATACCAATTTAAACTAAACAACTAATGTTTATGTTCCTATTGAAAGATAAAATATTTTTTTTATTTTATAGAGAGATTTTACGTTGCATTGATTCACTTCAATTATGTGATAAAAAAAATACTGTTGCTACACCAGCAAATTGGGTGGTAAGTAATTTTATTGATGATGATCAATTATTTTCTTACAAAATAAATGACCTCCAAATAAAATAAACTTTTTTCCTTATTAGCCTGGTGAAAAAGTTATGATCTTGCCAACAGTAAAAGATGAAGACCTTGATACACTCTTTCCAAATGGTTATGAAAAACGTGCAATGCCTTCTACAGTTGATTACTTAAGAACAACTACTGATTATTAAAATGTAACATTATTTAAGTTTGTTATCCACATTAATTAAAATGAGATTTATTTTTCTTGAAATATTTTTGGAATAAATTATAATTTGTTAAAATCATATTTTATAATTACCTTAATAATTATTATACATAATATAGTCAATTATTTTATTGATTTTTGTATATTTTACATATTATACAATATTTAAGATTGAAATTAAAAGCCAATATCACAAATTGTAACACCTCTAATACTTTTTACATACTTCCTACTACTAATACATCAATACTACAAATATTACATAATATTTATAAAAAAAAATAAAATATATAATTATTTTAATCAATATTAGACATTACACTATTTATTCTAGTGTTACAATAGCTGTATTTTGTTTTTTGATCAATTAGCTAACTCATTTATCTTTATTTAACTATATATTTTTTTTATTTTAAATGATAATTTTTAATTTGTTAAATCAGTTCAATTTACATTATATTGTAGATAGATATTCTATGCTGAAATCTTTTAAACATTTTGAGAGCTTAAGTATTTAATAACAAAACAGTATCCTACAACCCCATATGTCTTATCATTAACATATTTTATTTTTTTATGGATCTATTTGTTATGTTAATAAAACAGATCAAACTAAACAAAATAAATAAAATATTTTACAGAAATAGACCATAAGATTTAATTACTGTTTAGCTTAAATCATGGTAAATTTGTATTAAAATGAATGATAAAAAATAATTTTAAACCATGCATATAATACTAATGTTTCTTAAGTTCAATGAACATTTTTTCTATGCTATGATTTTAGTGCTGAACTTAACATCTAAAATTTAATAAAATTCATAAAAAATGTCGTTTCATCAAAAGATTAAAAATTTGTGCTTATATTTTTAATACCAATATAAATATTTTCTGTTATAAATGGCTAAGACTCCAATTTATTGAATTGATGATAATGACTGTTTTGGATTATAGTATCACATGAAAATATTCTTATGCAATCTAATAATAGATTATTATTGAGAGACAACAATCACTATGCTGATTGACGCCTTACGGTCGGCGACGATTAATAATAATAATTTTATACTTGTGTAAATAAAACTAAAAATAGTTTTATAGTAAATTATAATTTAGTATTTATTGTTATCCGCCAGATTTGACAAACACATCGAATTGTTATATTGATTATACTGGTTATAATAATTATTAATTAGTAATAAAGTATGGGTCGTAAATTCGTAAGGGGCTGCATACTACTTGCGTCCCGCAAAAATGTAAATTTTACAGGTAGTAGATTAAGTAAGTAACTTGGGTCCCGTTTTGCGGACGCAACTCAACCATATTATTCTTCTTACCTGCCATTTAAGTTATGACCAAGTTGCGTCCAGCGTTACAATAATATTGTTCATATTATGAGGTATGTGTAAATTGTATCTACGCCTCTACGGGTTTATAAACGTTTTTTAGTTTACTCTTAGTTTTAGTTTTAATAGACAATTGACGATTTTATAATAAAATATTTTTTAAACTATGCATAATAATTATTTGAACATGTTTTTTTACATAATCTAAAATTTTTTTGTATAGTATTATTTTTTAATGTGATGTTAATGTATTGTTAATGTAATTTAATCAAATGTAGTGGAATCATATGCAATAAATAAATTATAAATATATAATAATACTTTGTAATACTTGATGAGTGCTATGCTTATGCTTTATTTATGTCGGGACGCAACTAGACTGCCTAAAAAGGTATACCGTGACGCAAATAGGCTAGATATGACCTTTTTTTGGATCCTTTTTTTGCGGGACGCAAGTTACCTACTGATAATTAATTCGGACGCAAGTAGTATGCACCGTCGTAAGGTGATGAGATGTCAAAGAAATGTTTGGATCTAGGACAATTTACAGCGAAGAGAACCTTACCTCAAGGCTCAAGATATTAATAATATCAATAATATACATAATAATTTAAACTGATAAAATGTAATAAATTTCGATTAGACAAGTGTTAGTATAACATTCTTCAGTCAACTATTTATTTTTTATTTTTTTTTTATTATACTATGTAATATCGTCATACTTAAAGAGTAAAGTACATAATAATTAGTACCTGTGTAGAAGAGTAGGGTGCATATATAACATAATATATGTATATATTAAAATTAACATATTCTAGGCGGACCGTCTTCATTTACAACCTACAAGTTATGTTTGAGACGACTATACGAGTCACGCGTCTGCCGTCTTTACTTACTAGTACGTTACGAATCTTAGGATATTTTACTCATGAAAGACGAGAATTACACGTCGCGTGCGTGATGACTTTTATCAAATTTTAAAAATCGATATAAAATTACTTACTTACACTAATTTTCTCATATAATAATCGGTCGCTAAAAATATGAAAATATCGTAAGAATTGTTTACATAAAAAGTAAATAAATAATTTGCTCCGCGTGAGTGTCGCGGGAATTTTATTCGTAGAGCCTACGATGCTGTTAATAATAAAGTTTTAATTTCCAATTAAATTATAGTTTTGTAAAAAATTATTTCTTATTTTCTTCGAATTTCGTGTGTCGGCTTTATAGAGTTTGTTTCTGAACAATGGTAATAATATTTTATTTATATGATTTATTTAGACATACCTATTATACATATTATTAATTTTTATTGAATTATTTCTAAAATATATAGCCGCTGTATAAATTTTGTTTTTATTATTATCTAGTGTATACACATTACATTTATGATATTATAGACTATAGTCATTTAGACAGTTCCAAGTAATTAATTTACGTATAAAATTTTAATATTTTTACTCAAAAAAATGTCTAAAAAAATTAACGTCGAAGACATAAGTCGTGTATTAGATGAATTTATGGATGATAGTTCTGACAAAGACACATGTGAAATTGTTAACACGAATTTGTTAGCATTTGAAAATGAATATGCAAATCTTTTTGAAAATCTTGTTGAGATGGTTGAAAATGTTGACGATGATTTAGCTGATCCAACTACTGATAATAGTATACAGAACATGAGTAATATACCAACAGACAACACTGAAAGTAATTATAAAAATGTAGCTGAGGAATGGGATTTTGAGGATACCGTAGACGAAATTCAACATGAATGCTTTCTACAAAATCTTGATAACAATGAACCTCTTTTGACAAATAGAGATAGAGAATGATATTCATTGGAAAGAATAAGACCTGTTCAAATTTAATGGGAAAAAGTAAATTCTTAACCCCGATCCCACGTATTTGCATCAAGATCAGGTGTCTCGGAAGAAGTACTTGGTAAATCAGCTGAAATAGAGTTTTTTAGTATTTTTTTCCCAAATAGTTAAATTAAACAAATAAAAGAAACTAATAGGTACGCATATTCGATTATTCGATCTCTTCGACAAAAAAATATACTAAAACTAAATTCGATTTGGTATAAATGGAAACCGTTAACTATTTCTGAAATGAATAGTTTTTTTCAATTATTCTCCATATGTCTGTAATATTAAAACCACATAATATTAAAGATTTTTGGCCGAAGAATACATTTATTCACAGCACTTTTGCGTCAAAGCTAATGGCTAGAGATCGTTTCTCATCGATTTTTTCAATGTTTCATTTGAATAATAATGCTAATTATATCTCAAGAGGTAGAAAAAATCATGATAACTTATTTAAAATATGTCCTTACATTGATTTTATACATAAAAAACAGTTGAGTCATATCAACCTAGACTGAATTTGACTATCAACAAATGTATGTGTCCATATGAGGTCGTAAACAATTCAGAGTTTACATGAAAAGTAAACCACATAAATACGGAATAAAATTATATACTCTATCAGATTCTCTAACGGAATATAGTTTAAATTTTGAAATTTATTTTGGTAAAAATCAAAAAGATTATTCTATGATTATTATATTTAATAGACTTTTAGAAAAATATTATTACAAAAGTCATACTGTGTACATGGATAGATTTTATACAAGCCCAGCACTTCTTAATACTCTTTGGGACAAAAATACAACTGGAGTAGATACAGTGATGTCGAATCGTAAAGGGCTACCTAAAGAAGTAATAAAAGAAAATTTACAAAAAGGAGAAATGACATGCGAAACAAGGTCCTTTAGTGTATATCAAATAGAGAGATACAAGAGACGTGTTTATGTTATCTGCAGCTCATTCCGCAGATATGAAATAAGTCTCAGTTTTAAGACTGGTAAATTTCCATTGATTACAATATAAATAAAATAGGTATTGATTACAAAGATCAAATGGTTTCATATTAGCCATTTCAAAAAAAAAATGCTTGGAATGGTGGAAAAAATATTTTTTTATTTATTTATGGTAACGGTTGTGAATAGTTATATGTTAAAGAACAAAATAAATCAACACAAACAAATAACCTTAAGGACATTTATAGTTAACTTGGACTTACAAATGGCAGAAAAAGTTGGTTATAATCAAGATGATTCTAATGATACGGCCATGAATCAATTGACAGGACGATATTTTATTGCACGTATACCATCAACACCTTCAAAACCAAACCCTATAAGAGTCTGTAAAGTTTGTGTGGATAAAATAAAGTATATAAGTGGCAAAATAGGAAGAAAAGGGACTTCGTTTAATTGTAAACAGTGTAATAAACCGTTATGTATTGATCAATGTTTTGAAAAATATCATACTATAAATCACTATTGGTTGTAAATTAAAAATGATTATTACTATTATTATTATTATCATTATTATTATTTGAACAATTTTATTTAAAAATTTCCTACAATTTTATTATTTTTTAATAAATACTATCTTTGTTAAATTAATATTACATTTTTTTTTTTTTTTTTTTATGAATTTGTTTTTATATTTATGTTTTATTTTGATACTAATTAAATTATATTATTTAAAGTGAATATAAAGAAAAATGTTATTTTTAAAGTTTTACATTAAGAAAAAAATCAAGTATTTAAGTTATGGAAATTATTTTTTACTCTAAAAATTCAATATTTCAACTATATAATTACAGTGAAAAAATCGTGAAAGCATAATAATCGTACGAAATTAAGTAAAAAAATTTTTTTTAGTATGAGAAGGAGGAGGAGCGAAAATGAGCGAAAATGTTTTGTCTTCATCATTGTGTATAGTTGCATCATGCATTTCGCGTGTAATTTTTCTTAAATATTTTAATTCATTTTTTGAGCGTCTAATCTTATATCGATATTGGCGTAAACTGAATCTCAACGAGCTAAATATGGTTCTTGGAAATTATCTAGTAGTTTTTTCAAAAATCGAAAGCCGCGTTTGAACGTCTAGCAATCTGTCATAACCAGTGTAATTAATACCAGACTGAACAATTTGACTACAAAAAATTAAATACTTTGAGATATTGCAAGTGTTTTTTTTTTTTTTTTGTTCAGTCTGCAGTGTTGTAAGACCTATTACTTTGAGACAAAGTAATTTTATAAAGCATGTATCAACATTTTTAAAGATATTTTTTTGTATAATTTTAATTTACTTAATTAATACAAAATATTTTGGAAAAATTATATTTAGTAATATTTAAACTATAAAATCTTAAAAAGTGAAGTGAAGTGAAATGGTTGTCTACGAAAAAAATAATTAATTCATCAAATAATTAAATTGATATAATTAACTAGTAAAGTAGTAACTACAAACATGAAACAGTACAAACTACTTGTTAGAAAATTATGATATTTTCATCATGTATCCAAATTTTCAAAAATATTTTTTGTTTAGGAATTAGAAATAAAAAATGTGTGTTATCATTATAAGAGTTAAATAAAAAAACATAACAGAAATAAAAATTGTAAAGTATTAATGTATATATATATATATATTAAATTTCTTGCAATACATAATACATAGATATCACTTAAAGTATAACTATGGTATTGTATAAAGATATAGGTGACTATTGAATAATACATATTAAAATAATACTCTATTATAAATACAAATATTAATGTATATATATTTATTTCTGTTGTAAAGTCAGTCTATTAAATATCATAGTTTATAATATTATAAAACAAAATATAATAATAATTTCAAATTTTTTTTGTCGATCACTAATTTAGGTATTATAATATTGCGAGTATGTTATGATCATGATATTATGTGCGTACCTATGTATACATATTTTCGACGGTTCTCGTACATTTCGTCAACTGTCTGAAGTAAGTTCGATAAATATTATCAATGCGACAGAGTAATATTATTTAAAATATAATATCGTTTGAAATATTTTAATGTGTCTATATAATTATTATATTATTATAAAGTGCACAGGCTGATGCGGTCGAATAGGAATAAGAATATAATATCAAATAATATATATTACAATGCATTAGATGCAGCGGATGTTTATAAGTAGATTTAGGTATACTTCCGTAAACTACACTGGTTCGAGTTTAAAGTGTTCAGCGATTTCCTTTAGCGTTTTGTTTTCAGTTTCTGGTAAATAAAAGTAGAAGTACACGAGGCCGACGATCCCCAAAGCGCCAAACAAAACGAACGTGTTGTAGAAGCCAATAAACTTCTCGAGGTCCATGTAGAATTTTGTCAAGAAGAAGCTGAAAAAGAAATATATCACGGAACAGATGCTGCAACCTATGTTTTTACTCCTGTAAAAAAAAAGTAAAACACACATTTGTTGAAAACATTATTAAGGTCCAAACTATAAGGTTTGAATCTGACTAAAAGTGTAATGATATATAATTTGGTGTTTTGTGATTTTTAAAAAACATCTACATTTTGATCACTAACGTCTTGAATGCTTACAATTACTATTTAAATATTATATATCATAACTATAATATCAAACTTGAGGAAACTCAATGTCAGCCATTTTTTAATGAAAACATACATGATATCTATATTTTGTCCGTCGTACTAATAAGACGCGGTAATAAATATTTCGTTATAAAATTTACCGTATTTTTTTTTACACTAAAGTGACTAATGATAACAATGTTGTAGGTTTAAAACATTAATATAGTATGTCATACTACATTAAAATTCGCAAACGTACACAATAGTGATAATTCGTATAACAAAAACTATGAAAATTGCCTATATTAAACTCCTTCATTGCAGTCGGTATCGAACCATAAAATTAATTCAACATTTTTTGGAAGATAATATTGAATTTTTACATAAATTCATAAACGTAGTTTGTTATAGAAAACATATGACAAAAAAATAATTTGTAAAATAAAATCATCGACTAGAACAAATGACGACGAATATGCGTGAGACGCCAGGTAGTCAGGTAAGGTATTATCACTTGTAAAACAATTTATTATTATTTAAATAATATGTTATGTGCTATGCTTGGTTTATGGAAGAGGATTAGAAGTTATCACAAATACTTTTCAAGGTCAGATGATATTATTATAATAGAGCAAGGACTTTCAAGCACTAAAAAATCATCAAATATGCATTTAAAAATATGCACTTATGCATCAAAAATTTTTAAATATGCAGTTAAATATGCCCTCAAAAAAATTAATACACTAACATTTATAGCTCTAAAAATTATATTTTTTCTTTAAATAATTGTATATTATCTCTCTATAAGTTTTAACTGAATTTGATATCACTTTATTGTAATCTAATCTACAGATTCGCAACTATGATAAAAAGAATCTCTTTTGCCTTAATGGGAATATAGAAACAGTTAAATATAATAATTTGTATCCTTAATCATGAAAAATATTCACTGAAAAACATTATTTTCGAAAAACCTTCAAAATACGCACTAAAAACTAAAAATATGCTCTTATAATCAAAAAAATATGTCCTTTAAACCTAAAAATGTCAAAATATGCACTAAAAACTTTGAGATTTTGGTCACAAACGTTGTGAAATGTATTTTGTTCTTAATTTGCATACGAAAAACTAAACCAGAAAATATATGCGAATGCATGAAAGTTCTTGCTCTAATTATAAATAATCACCAATATAGTATATACTTTAATTTCATCAGTTAATTTTAAAATGATAATTATTAAAATCTATAAAAAAAAATTAACAGACTTCCAGCAAAGTGAAGTACATTTTATGATCTAGTGGTGGAAAATGTTGGTCAATTTAAAAATTTAGCAGCCATGCGTTTAAACTGAAATGAAGCTCCTGGGTTAACGCAAACTATTTTTTTTCCTAATCAAGTAGCACAGTGTGCAATATACAATAATATACTTAATACGAGTGTTATGTAAAAATATTATTATCTTATACGTACTTCATCGGAAACACTTCGCTTATGAAGATCCATCCGATCGGCATAATACCCAGCGATGAGGATAACGTTGACACAAAGAATAGTATCAATTTCGCCCAAGACGTGTACTCGGTATCAGTATAAAACTGTCCGATAAACCCGATGAGCAGGTATGACAGCGAACAGACGGTTACGGTTGATAGCACAAGGAATCTTTTGCCCAGCCGGTGAACCAACAGGATAGTGAACACGTTACCAATGATACTGAATGCGGGGTAAGCAGACTGCCCAAGACCAAAAATAATATATGTATAAATATATCAGTAGACGATTAGAAAAATTACAATAACGTTCAAATAATAATAACAGTATAATGGATATTAGTCTAAAATGCATGTGGAATGTAGAACTTGTAATAGAAGTTACTGTTAATTACTGGTAACTGAATGGATTTTTTTAAACCATTATTATTGTTTGATACTTATAAAATGAAAACGAATAAAATTATACATTATGATCAGCACATTTTTAACAATTAACAATTCATCATCACTCTAATCTGTTAATTCTTAGTAGGTATCTACTCGTTAAGTCTATAGTGAACCCAAACGTGTAATGACTCGCCAGGATACCGGGAAAATCTAGATAAGCTCTCTTAAAATTATATGACCTGAGCCTCTTATTAAATAAGTACCTCTTTCGTTTAAATTCAATAGTATATATATTTTTTTTAACAATTTTTAATTAATAAGTAATAACTACCAGCACTGCTATGGTATCCTTAAAAAATAGAAAAATACGTAAAGGGAGAAACAAATAATGATTATCATTAATAATAATTCTGATAATAAAACTTTTGATTAATAACTAAGTGAATGTAAACTTGTGTGTTCATCGAAAAACAGATATAATATAGATATTCACTAATTGTTAGATATTATAGAATATAGATATTGATAGGTATAGTATACGTAGTATTTGACAATTTTCTATTAAAATGTATCTTGTTTTATTAAATGTTTAAATTTATTTTAAATTTTTTTTTTAAATCCAATTTTTCTTTTTATTTTTACTTAATTACTTATAAATAAACAGTTTTTTGATTTTCGGACAGATGGTAATTTTATAGTTGTGTCGTAAATCGCAATCACTTCAACGTAATGTAACAAATATGTAGATAATTTTACTAATGCTATAAGAATAAATGAAAAACATGAGACTTTTTATTATTATTAAGTTGGCTTTTTATAAATTGTATCTAGTTTTCCAGTGGAGAAATCAGCAAATGAACCCATTAAGCACCTGAGTCCACCGCATCAAAACTTTTATACTCAAACCGCTTCTGCAGCCAACCACAAACACGAAACTAATAATTTTGATTTTGTAAGTTTTTCATACTCTAATTTCAATGCTGGATGATTTTACAAAACAAGATTATTGTTCATGACATGCTCTTCGTAATAAATTTGTTGTTGACGAGATAAATTAATAAAACTTTGCCGCGTTAATATGACCCAAATGATAAGGATATGATTTTTTCTACTATTTGAACAATAAAGAATATTATTTAACTTTACATGCGATGCAATCCTGGTTTTTACTATTATTTTGAAAATAAAATAATTTTATTAGATATCAATTTTAATGGTAAATAATACGCTGATAGTTACTATAATTCAGAAATATTTTTTACACAGGAATACGGGATTTTTTAAAACGTTAGGTACGAGCACGAGAATTTTAAGAAGATTCCATACAGTCGATTGTATTGTAGTAGTTTCTGTTCAACAAACATACAGCATAATATATCAAATTTGTATTCATCAGAGCCCATTTTATGTCGTAGTTGGAATATTATAATTTATAATGATAATAGCCAATTATAAAATTTAAAGGTGAAAATATTATCTTCGTAGGGCATTCGTAGGTTTTTATTGATATTTTAATTTTAAAATAAACCTATAATTATGTAAGTAAATTGAACAATTTTAAAATGCGTTCAACTTGCTTTAAAATTTTAATATCAATAAAAAAACTACGAGATTCTTCAGATAATACAGAAAAGGTATGGAGTAAATACACTCGTATACACTTATTTTTAGACCATTAATCCGGTCGCTATACGATCTCGCTATAATGATAATATTATTTTATCTTTTTAATTAATATTTAGTTGTAATGATAATTGAGAAAAATATGAGATGAATAATTTTTAACCTATTTAGTTTATTAGTTCAGTTTTATAATATTATTTATGGACTATGTAGGATAAATTGTATTATATTTGATTGTATTTATTTATTACATTTTTATTTTTTATTTTTAGGCGTAAATCAAAGTATCTGAAGAAAATATGAATGAACCACTCATATATATATATATATATATATACATTATACACGAGTATATGGAATAATTTATTAGTTATCGCTTATCACTTACACAATAATTAATAATTATACTAATACTATTATTGTATTACCATTGCCCACGCAGGTTCTACTCGTGTGTTAAACGAAGTAAATATATTCATCAGATACGGCACATACGGTACCCCAGACATGATATTCGAAAATAATATGTAGACCAACATGAGCTTCAGTGGATTCCAAAGTCCCGGATGTGAAAAGCTACCTATAGACGAAGATTTTTTCTTTGCTTCTTCTGCAAAAACCGTTAACACCACACAATAAATATTATTGTATATTATATTAAACGTATTCTAAAAACATGCATAGGTATATAGGTGATTTGGATTGAACCGGATGCATTGAAAAATGTGTTACATCAGCGTTACATCCCAAAGGGTACGACGTTTATCGAATAAATAGCTCTTAGATTTAATTTACTTATTCTCCGTCAAACTTTAAACTTTATTTTTTCTTACTTAATCATTAACTATAAGAGAAGTAAAATACTTTGCGTATACTACTTTTGAATGAAAAATATCCTATAGGAGCATTTATATTGTATAAATCGTACAATAGTGATTTTATATCATCGTGACGTGAACGTTAAAGCGATCGATATAGGATCGACGGATGTTTTTGCATCTTGTATTTACCTGATTTAGCCGATAGAGAAACGTATTGAACCATTTCCTGGAATTCAGTGGAGCATTTCTCTTCACTCACATATCCCCGAAGCTTCATTAAGACCTTCCTCGCTTTGTCTATCTTCCCTTTGGACAATAGCCACATTGGTGAGTCGGGAGTCTGCGGAAAATAAAATACACTTTTTGTGTTATCGGTAATTAATTTTTAGTAATCGAATGCGGATACATATTATTTACGAAAAAATAAGATTCATGCAACGTAAGACACTCTTCATATTTCTTGTATTACAATATTGTTGAATTAATCATCTTGTATATATATTATACGTATTAACTATTAATATTATATGAGTTCTTCAAATTTCGTACTAAGCATCAATATATCAAAAGCGAAATTTGTTGAACTCTGTTTTGCTTTATCACTTAAAAATGAAAACAGCAGATCATTAGCATAATATCGAATGTATTAAAAACATGCGTTTCTGCGCCAAGACTGACTTTGCTATCTTTGGTGGATTTCGTTGATTAAAATAAAAACACGTGTACATAGCTGGAATATTATTTTCAAAATAATCAAGAGTTAGTGAGTTATTGTTAAGTGAACTTCATTTTTTTTTTTCATTAATGGAGAATTTGAAAAAATAATCAAAACCTCATTATCTTTCCTGCATGGAAAACTAGTAATTTTGAAATAACTGAGAGAAACCTACCATCAACAGTGTGAGCATGTTGGCTAAAGGCACGATGATTGTGATAATCAATGTCCGTTTCCAGCTCTCAGTAATGGCGTACGTGGTGGAGACAAAAAAGAATCCGACGAAGTAGAAAACGTTCAAGGCGGACGTCAACGAGCCCCGGAGCTTAGGTTCGCACACTTCACCACTGTACGATATACTCAGGCCAGTAGCGAAACCCGTGCTGAGACCCATCAGTATCGAGCACGCGTACAAAGAGCTCACTGTGATCGGAAAAAGAATCACGACCAGCACGGACGACAGCTGAATGAGATTGGTGAGCGCCATACATATCCTGTGGCCAAGCCGTGTCTGGACCAGTGACAGGAACAGACTCCCAAACGGTGGTGATAAGTATACCAGACTACCTACGGCAATAAACGATAATATATAATATAATACGAGTAATATAATAAGCAATAGTATCGTTGTCGTACATAATTTCATTAGTCATTACAGTCGTAATAGTACACTGCAATACGTTGTATATACTTCACTGCAGGTAATTAATTTAAATGTAAAACAATTTTTTTTTTCAACCATATTAAATTTTTTTTTAAATAATTGTTTTACATAATTTTCAGTAGTCACAACAATATATTTTTGGAAAAAAAATAATACATTTTTTTAGTTTTCATGGTCATCACATTTTAAGTTTTTCCTTTTTCAAAAGACAAATTACACTTTTGATTTCATATTTTATAGCAGAATATTATTGGTAATATTTCGATGCATAATCAAATTTCGGACAGGTAGTTAATTAATTATAAGCTTAGATAAGTGCGATTGAATCAAACCAACATTTTACGACACATCCGTTTGCCACTCTTCTTATATGTATAAACAGTAAATACTTATAATTCATGAGCTACTATACAAAATTTTTATATATCAAAGTAAAGTAAGTTTAAATAGATATATGATATATATATATATAAATATAAATTAGTTTTTATGTTATAAGAACATTAAGAATCTATGCTATATAAACACATAATAAGCAATTATAATAAATAATAATTATCTATACAACTATAATAATGACAATGAATAATATTCCGTACAGTGATAGAACTTAAACATGCTTATAACTAAGTAATAAGTCAATACCTTTTAGATAAAAGAATTACTTAAATTACACACACACTATGCTTAGAAAATATAGGTTATAAATGATATGACGTTTTTAATGTAATTCCATTGCAAAATTGTCACTTGAAAAGAATTTGATTTATAAAAAATAATGATTTTTATTCTTATTTTTAAATAGAACGACCAACAATAATATGATAAGAAACACAACTCTAAGTACACCATCATGATTGCCAAATCATAAAATATGAATTTTATTAATACCAATTATTATAAAAAGCTGAAAATTAAACGAAAATCAGTGTATCGATGTCTATAATTTTACCACAGATTAAACTCCTACAGAATTAAAGGCATGTTTTATTTTATTTTTCAATGTATTCAATTTATTTTTATCTTGTTAAGTCTATTGCTTTCCGAAATAAAATAATATTCATTTAAGATAATTAACCAAGCATATATTAACATAATTATTATTTTTGAAATTTTTAATTACCTACACTTTATGTATATTTTTTCTGCATGTATTTCTTTATCTACTATTTAAGAAATGAGTTATGGCGTTTCAAACTTATTTTATTTGTTAATTGTTAATGATCTTTTTTTTAAATTATGCCTATTTAAAAAAAAAAAATGAACGATTATTGTAATAATTTTTTGTCAAGGTATTTTTCAAACCTATATTATCTTGGATCTAAATAGATATTCGCTTACAAAAAATAAAGTTTTAATAAGGATGTAGGCTGCGGCTTTTTGCTTAAAAAAATTATCTATCGTTAAAGAACACACCTTAAATAATGATATAATATATCTAAGTATGTAAATATCTTATAACACTTAACTATATACTTAAAAATTTTAAAAATCATAACTTTCAAAATAAATTTGTAAATTGCCCTATATATTTTTTTTTAAATTATATTTTACAACATTGCCATTCGCGATTAAATTTCTTTATTCATAATATATTATTTCAGCTAAATTGAATGAATAAATACCGAATCCTACTTAATATGATATTATCGAGTACATGAGGTAATGTTAATAGTTATCAAATATTTATTTATAGATACATTTTTTTTTTTAATATTGATCATATGATTATCATTGATGTATGTACCTAATGTAAAAGGTTATAGTAGTTAATTACTGTTGAATGTTCATACATAACTTAAAACATTGTTAGGTTACGTTATATTGTATATTAATTGTATATAATAAAGCCATATTAAAATAAGTTCGAGGTGAAGTTCAAGTTATCATATCCAGCATGTATAAATAATATAATGATTAGTAAAAATAAAAAACTATTATCGCTCTAGAATATTGAAAAATATTTTATAGTATTTATTATCATGTCTAATTATTATTTAGTGTTATTTATACTAGTCTTATAGTTTTTTATAATAATCGTTTTTACACAAAAAATAACACTTATAAAAAAGGTAAAAATAATTTTTTAAATAATGAAAGTGGTTTGTGTGTGTTTTGATGAAGATGGAGAAAGCTATTCAAATTTAGTTACTATTCAAAAGTTATTTCTATTAATTTTTAATTTTAAGCTCTTTCCCTAAAATTCATCTAAACCTAAGGAAAACTTTACATTGTCATACCTAATTATTATTTCTTACGTCTAAATTGTAATTTTAAGTTTTGTCTAAAAAAAATTCATATCTATAATATACTATAATTCAATAGAGACTTTAGACCCAATTATCATTAGTCTTTACCTTTTTTTTTCTAACACTTAACGGCTGCAAATTATGTTAGCATACAACAACAATTAGTAGGTTTTGTAGCATGACTAAAGCATGCACCGTTATCGATCATATAATATTATTTCATGTTGGTTTAATTTCAATTACCTATATTAATCTCTTAAAAAAATTTCTATTAATGATCTAGTATTTTTTACCTATAACTATGCATTGTGCAATATAATTTCGCGCCTGACAGGCATGTACATTATACATTAATATAATATATACCTAGAATATAATTCTACACTCATTTAACTAAAAACAAAAATATTGGTCTGTATAGAGAAGATTGGAGATACTTGATTAAGTGGCCGTTTAAATATAATAACCGCGGTTAAAGTTCTTTAAGACTAAAAGTTGGTTTGTTGGTTAAATGTTACTGATGTTTAAAAACCATTATTATTTTAAAAAATTTTATGTGATAAAATAAACGAATTTATTCAGTATAAATATTTTTAAGGCCTAAGCACTCTAAGCTCCATCCAGCCATTCCTAAATTATAATTATCGCCTACCTGCATCAACATTAAAAGTGGAACCTATATTATATGCTCTTAAAAGGGTTAAATTATAATATGTTAGATCGTCCATAAATGACGGTCGTTTAAATAATTTGACTATATTAAACATAAAAACACAGTTTACATCATTAAGCTTACTATGAGTTATAGCGAAATAAATTAAGACTTTATCAGAACTAAAGTTAATCGAAAAATCGAATAGATATATAACTTAAATATTTATTTTTATGATTTTTGAATAAATTAACCTAGTATATTAACTACTTGATAAATATTATATTTAAATTTTCAATATTAATAGATTATTATAACATATATATAATTCTTTAAGTAATATTGTGTTAATACTCTTACATAACGTTGCATCTATTATGTAATAGATAAATTCAATTGTTACAAGTATAATAAAGTAGATACATTTAAATTGGGTAATAGAAGACAAAATAAGAAAAAAATAATATGTACCCAGTAGAAAAATTATAAATACATCTCTATACATAGATAATATTATTTACGAATATTTACTTAAATTAAAAACATTTTATGTTTAAATTAAATTGTTTGATAAATTAATTAGTGTTAACAGTTTTTTATAAATACTAAAATTTTATTATGAAAAGAAAAAAGTTAAAATTAAAAACACAAACATAAAAAAAAAAAAAATTAAAAATAACATTAATAATAAAATAATGCAAATATAACAAATGAACTACCATTTTGTAAAATGTATATAATTCTACGTGCTTAATTTATTTTTGAACTAATATAATGGTTTAATATTAAATTTAAAAAAAATGTAAACATAGTAATACATTAATACCTTTTATCTTTTATAACTATAACATTAAATAAACTCCAGTTTGTGTACATCTGGTTAGCTATAAAAACATACTTATTTGGTTAAATTATGTTTTATGCAGTAGTGAAAAATTTATTTGATTTCAGGTAGACTAAAGGAAAAGTTCATTAAGACTATAAATAAGTAGGTATTCGTATAGTATGTGACCTATCGAGCGAAAATCGAGTTAAATGTGCAACCTATCTATATTATTTAGGTATAGACAACTTATACTTATCTTTATAATTTTATTATATATTCATTAGTTTTGAGTCATAGTACCGATCTATTAAGAGACAAGATTTTTTAACTTTTTAGTGATATACAAAAAGTGTATAACTAAACATTATTTATGTTAAAATAATTTCATGACATTTTTACAAGCTCCAACAATCAGAACCTTAATGAATACATTATGAACGAATAAAAATAAGAGAAGGAGCATGCTTGGTAAATCACCTATATAGGAGCCAGGATGGCTAAAATTTGAGCAGGTTGATTTTTTTTTACTACTAATCCGTTTTTGTTTTGCTTGACCTCCCTATCCCTCATCACTATAAAAAGAAGAACTCACTGTTAATAAATACTAAAAGCCAATCCATACATTTATTTTAGAGCAAGTAAAAATATTTGTTTTTAATAAATATTAAAAAAAACTATAAAAGATCTATTTATATCTAATTTTTTCAAATAAAAATTACTATATTATTATACATTTTATGAACAAAAAATAATATAAATATTTTATTGATTTTTTTGTAACCTATAATTTTTATATTTTGTTATTTTTCTAGTTTAGTGTCGATATAATACTGAATGCATTTTGACCATATTTTAACGCTTCGTCACCATGATACACTAGTACACAACGACAGTATAACGGTCAACGTTTACCGAATCGATTGATGATTGCATTATATTGTATGCGTAAAGTGTAATATATTATAAAACATATAATAATAATTATTATTATTGTATATTTATTATTTACTGATTTTGGTTACAATATTAATAACTATTGGCCTCGTTATTTAAGAAGTATTCTTATTAATTCAATGAACCTATTTATAGAATAAATAATAATTAATCGATACCACATCTAAGCGGTTTCTAAAATAACTCACCGATCCATGATATCTGTTCGTCCGTTATGTCTGGCACGGTATCGTCGCCTTTACGGTTTAATGCCCCGATGATTATGGTCGGCATCATCATGTCTATCCCTTGTTGGGCGTTTAAGAAATACGTTGTCGTTAACACCAAACACTGTTAATAATATATTTTTCTACATTAACAATAAGTATCATGATAACAATATAGATATAAAATATGTTTTGTTTCTTTATTATGTCGTATAACATATAAGACTCGAATCCCGTAGATATATTTTTTATTATTATACTTTATTGATGAGCGAATTTCAGATCCGTTTCACCCGAGCATGAATTCAAAGTTTATACCATAAAATTATTTTTTATAAGTTCATCAAATAAAACCATGGTGTACACTTAATAATGTGTAATTATGTAAAAAAAAAAAATGGTAGATATTTTCAATGCAATCAGTTTTAGTAGATTTTACAGTAACAGCACCCATGCCTCAATAAATAAAGTGATGCAATGATAAAATCACTTCGAAGATTTAGTAAAACAAAATAAACACTATACCAGAATCACTAATAAAATCATAGCACTAAATTGGTTTTAAAATAAATTTATATCGTATATATCAGGGGTGGGCAACTGGCGCCCGCAAGCCTTTTTTATCTAACCTATACTTCATTTTAAAATTACATCATATAATTTAGAGTTAAAAATTCACATTATAAACAAATTAAATGATAACTAAAATGCATTTTTTTTTTTTGCTTCCTATGTTCTGGCCCGCTAGATTTTAATTTTCTGAAAATTGGCCCTCTAGCAATTTTGAGCTGCCCCCTGGTGTATAGGAAAACTAAATACAATTATATATTATATATATATCACATAGACGACATTTGTTATAAATTACTACTAGCGACTTAAAATGTATTTTAAATAAGATGCTTTTGAATTAATTATTTAATAACTAATTAGTAATGATGAATTTATATTACTTGTACTAATGTGGATTTTATCCCGTAACCAAAGTCCACTCCTTGTTTCATTTGTATTTTTGTTACTCTGACACTGGAAGTAATAAAATTAACAATTAATTAAAACAGTATGCGCAGACTAATTATACAATAAAAGTTAACATACAAAGTATATTAGTGCTCAATAGTTGACCAAAAATGTATAACACATCAATAATAAATCACTATAAATATAGGAACATATTTTTCAAAACATAAATTTCAAATCAAATTTTTCACTGAACAAGCGCAATAATATACATTGAAGTCCAGACGTAATATAGGTACAAAACATTGTTTTTTTTTTTTTTTTTTAAATAAAATAAAGTTCTGGGTACTTCTATAAATTGTATTATAAATATTTTTATATAATTCTAAACATCTCTTATTCTTTGTTATATTTATGTATCATAATTCTTTATCGAATTCCGCAAAATTAAACTTATTTTTTTGAATAATTTTAGATACTGTTTTATATTATATTAAAAATGAGTATTATGAAAAATCGAATCTATAAATTTATGATATTTTTTATTATTTTTATTTTAATTTATAATTTGACAAATTAACGCGAAAGTAACTACTAAGTATCATAAAACATTTTAATTAAAAACTAAACTATATACTTATTACTTGAATAAAGTGTTTGAGTTTCTTTTACAATGTTTAGTTTCTACTCAGTAGATAATAATAAGTAGAAAACCGAGGTTTCTTCAAACACATTTATTATAAAAACAATTATACAGGTTTACTGTTTTATACAACTTTATACGTATAATATGCTTACACAAAAAATATTTGATGATAATATATTATTTATACTTGCAAAAACATTACTTTTAATTTATACCATTACACTGTGATATGATAACTTGGATTTTCTTTGTATTTCCGTTTTTCAATGCAACAAATTAACATTATTAATATAGCATCTAAAACGCCCCAAAATTATTAATACATTTTTGAAATGAATTTTTAAGTTATAAAGATCTGTTTGATAAATTAATAGAAAAAGAAAACATTTTATTAAATAATTGGAACATAATTTATGAATTTAAGCATAAATTATTCAAAAATACAAAAAAATAATTAGATTGATGAGCCTAGAATTCAGTTTTAAAGTATCTAATTATATTTTATTGTACTCTTGATATTGTAATACATTTATTTGACTTATTATAAATTTAATCTACAGATAATCCTACGCTTTAGCATCTTTTGTAATGTTTGTTTAACATTTATTATTTCGCAAGTAATAAAAATATCAAGTTTATCTGATTCAAAACTTTCTGACAAAGCAACAAATGACATAAATTAAACATTTATTGCGGAAATTTATGGTATGAAAAGCATTCTAACTTATTTAGTAAATAACAATGTATATTATTATATACATAAAAAGGCACATTGTTAATAAAAACAAAGAAATAATGAAAATACTTTCCTTATTTGAAAAGCAATAATAAGATATTTTAAAATTATAAACTGAATGAATATGGTACATACTTATCTGAACAATAATATTATTTATACATCTTTAACATTATTACTAGAGCAAGAACTTTCATGCACTAAAAAACCATAAAATATGCATTTAGTTTTAGAAGATTTAGTTTTGAGCATTATCTCAACAAAGCGTAAGCCAATTAGTATATTATTTTAAAAGTAAAGGGTGCAACCGCACACCCTGATCTCACCCCCTCCCAAATGACGCCCCTGATTGCATACGAAAAATTTTTCTGAATTAGGATGGTTTGCTAACCTATATTTGTAATTTTTTAAGGATATTTCATAAGTAATTTATTTTCCAATTATTATTAAGGTAGGTTGAGCTAATTTTTGGTAAAAAGGAATTGCGTATAATATAATATGATTTTATTTTATTAGCTGTTTTTCATAATTACTAATATCTTTAAAATATATAAATTATTAGTCAATATCTATGTACAGTAAAAAAACGATTAATAACGTGGTATAAATAAAATACTTTAGAATTAACCAAAATATCTTGAAAATTCCATTGTGTACAATAAACTATATAATAATATTGCAAAATGTTTTAAACCAATTATTTTCACAATATTTTTGTACCCACGTCATATACGTTTTCTGTAGCAATTTTATCATAAAATATTAACTTGTGTTTTAAGTGCACAATGGATGTGTTTCAATACCAATAATATTTTTACAGAATATAATTCTGCTGCGAGTAATAGTTCTATTTATATACATTATATATGTGTCAAATTTATACACATTAGAGTCAGTAAACCAGAGGAGATACTAGATGAAGTGTGTATGTAAATTTTTAATACAAACTTTGATAGTAATCTCATGTTTTTGAACGGAACCATATTTGTTTAACGTTTTGTGAAACATACAAAAATCTTCACGATGTCTTCGAACTGTTATTTTAATGAAATATTGTTTTCTCTGTGAGACTCTTCGTTCATCCACAAAATATAAATTTTCGGAGATAACAATAAATTCTCATGATGTATTTACTAATAAAACAGATTCATAGTTAATGAGATACCTCTCATTGGAAAATAGATTTTTGTTTCCTCGTTCACTAATATGGTGTAGTATTCGATATTTGTGCGAAAGTATAGTACGTAGGTATACTTGTTTCTTCCGTATTAATTTTTATTTTATACTATAACACACTGTATTAAACCACTCATTATCATCTCAAGTACCAAAATTAAATTCATTGTGTAGTATACCTATAGAAGTAACACATTAAACGGAAATAAGTTTCAGTCTGTGACCATCAATTTGAATTCTCAAAAAAATATTTATCGTTGTTCAAGAGTTTTATAATAACATTTTTCCTCGTATATATAAAATATTTTGAATAAAAACTCATTGCTCACATATCTCATTTACAAAGCGACTTCATATTGACTTATTTCACATAATATTATAATAACAACACTAGAAATTTTTAAATAAATGTGTAAAACTTTAAAAATCGAATAGGATAGGTATTACTTATATAGCCGAATATCTGTAGCGAGTAAACTATAAGTTTTCAATACAATTTATGTACACAGTAAATATTTTTGTATGAACGAAAAATTGTTAGTCGTCTATCCAAAAAAGACTCAGGAAGAATAATAAATAAACATTATACTTACGTACAACCCAGAAACATATTATATATCAACAAGAATTTCGGACAACATAAAACAAATTTTTATTTCTAAATTGTTGTAGCTATTCAAAATTGACTGTATCTATTTATATGTAATTAAAATGCAATTTTAAACAGAGTAACTTACTGAGCCGGAAACTAATAAAATATCCACTGGTGAATTCCAGAGAAGTGAATATTGCAGCTTTTCGGGTTTTGTTCTCATGCAGTTAATGTGTAACGCCGTTATACAGTGTTCAACAAGTCAAAGTACATAATTTTATTATTTAACATTAACATTACTACAAACAGGTAATAAAAAATGTTTTATTATTAATAAGAATTACACATATTTTAAATATTTATTCAGCACGCGTACGCGATTAGTTATAATTTGTACAATATGTCTACTGGATCATGTTTTCTATATTTTGCCGGTCAACGCGTTGGTCATTCAAATTCTACTGCAATAGTTGCTATAATAACCGTAATAATATAATATATATTAAATAACTATTACTATCTAACATCTATATAATGTTTGATACAGTATATAGCTCGAAGTTCCATTGATAAAGGTTTATAATGCAAATAAAGGTTATCACAAATGTTCGCTTATATCCAGATAAACAAGACAAACCTACCTACATCGCGATTAGTAGGAATATTATAAGAATCGTGGTTCATTTAACATTAATTTATTTGATATATTTTTATAATTAAAAATTGCCAATTTTTCTATGCTAAACTTTTGTTTCTGAACCATGGATGGTTTTACCTTTGATATATAAACATAAATTAAATTGAAAATCTTTGCTGAAATTTTCCATATACATAATATTTTTTATGAAACTGAATTATAAAGTTTTTAAAAAGTTGTCACTTTTTATAATCGAAATTATTGTGTTATCTTCAATACAAATTTTAAGAAACTATTTTTAAAACGCTTTTTATACTATGTAATATGATAAAACAATCGATTTTGATTATTGTACATACGTTTCATATTAAACATATATATACTTATTACTTACATAGTTAAAAATGACCATTAATTTGTAAATAGAAGTACCCACATATTGTTATTAACCATCTTTGAAGATCTTAATTGATTGTTTATGCTAATTTAACTATATAACATGAAAGGTTTTATTCAACCAGTCACCCGTTAGTGACTTCAATATATTTAAATATATTCTTTTATCTTGTATTTACTGCAGTTTAATATATGTATAAATAACAGCGAATAGAACCAAGTATTAATAATCAAAGTATTTTTATTTTAACTTTATCTTCAAATTATATCATGCATATTTTAGTTTTATTAGACGTTTCCCATGTGTATCGTATACTCTACTCATATAATTTATGTTTAATTTTTTTTTTATTATCAGCATGTAACAATATCTATGTAACAATTTCTAAATGAAATTTAGCTATGGATTTGCTTAAAAATTTTACATTTTGATACATTTTTAAGTAAACTTGTAAAATTTTTAATTTGCTTTGCATTCTGTATAATACAAAAAAATTCTAAAGAAATAACGACACAAATCAATTAATGGTACAAATAATAGGTATTAACAATTAAAATAATATTACTAATAAACTTATTATTAGGTTTTTTTGAAGAATTTTTTAATAGACATTTGTTTAAACACTTTAGAAGAATACTATGATTAAATGCTTTATACAAAATCTAATCATCAGCCGGTTGACTCATCTCATCTGCAGTCATCACTTACCCAACCCGTCATTAATCGTCAATTTACAATTAGCTACAATATAAGCTATAATATTTACTTCTTTTTTTCAAACAATATTCCAATAAAAATATTATTTTCAACTTTTTGAAAAAATGAAATCGAATAAAACCATTTTTAAAATTGGTATCAAGATTGCCGCTCACTAAATATCTTAAAAGTCACAAAAAAATTGACGTATTACGTTAAATTTATACGTCGGGGCACTTTTTCAAAAATTAAGTAGTATTTTACAGATTTATACAAATTTTCGTTTTTACAACATGTTTATTCAATAAAATATAGTGTTGAAATAATTATTTCTGAAAAACTCTCCGACCGTTTTCTAGAGAACTTTTCAATTTGTAAAGTAATTTTGATAGAAATCAAGAAGTACTAATTCTATAAAGTTACAATCACAATGCATAAGTATTAAAATAAAAACAAAAGATTTTTTTTTTTTAATGTATAATCTTTATTGGTAAACATAATTACTGATTAATAATATTTATCATTCATCGAATTCATCTTACATTCATACAACAACGTTGTACAATCTTAATTGAGAAACTATCATTAATTATGAAAGGGAAAATTGGGATAATTATTAATTAAGATGCCGTTCGAATCATTCTTTCCGTAACATGGCAAATATACGTTCATTTTTTCATGTTTAAATCTGTTAGCTTTAATATGGGAGTGAATCGATTTTTCATAAAAATTAATGATAATAACTTTATCTGTGTTTGTATGTACTATGTAAGTTTTCTGTAAGTTAAACTATTTTATATAATCAACATTTGATAAAAAAAATAATTAAGTATTGTAAAAAACCTAAATAAGAACACGGGTAAATTTCTTATCATTAAGTTTCATGATAATTCAATTTATACTAAAATTAAAGTTATCGAAGCTAAATATGAACTACTGAGCATAGATCTGCTATATGTTGTATACGTATAAGACAAATCAAATGAATCATCCTCTTAAGACGTTTAATACTGGGATTCGAGAATATATTTTTGTATTTATTAATTATTATTTATGATGCAAACAAGAGAGAGTGATCATAATATCCCACACTCAGTACAAAATGTGAGATTTTTTGACAAATACTATTACTATAGATAAAATTGGTAAAAAAACATTCAAAATATATTTACTAGAAATTAAAATTAAACGCATATCACCAATAAAAAAAAATTATTATCTATTTTATATGAAACATAATATATGCGTTTAAAATTATGAGCTAAGTATATAATATTAATATTAATAATAACTACAACAATAGTTACGTTGACACATAATATTACTGTAAGCCTACTTGTACTTCGACTTTTGTATTTTTGGATTTAAAGTGTTCTGAAATCTCGTTTAACGTCTTGTTCTCGGTCTCCGGAAGTTGAAAGTGCAAATACACCAGACCGATTAAGCCTACGATCCCGAATAGAACAAAAGTGTTGTAAAAACCCGTAATCATTTCGAGATCCAGATAGAATTTGGTCATCAAGAAACTCAATATGAAATATGTAGCTGAACTAAGACCGGCTCCGATGTTTTTACTTCTGCAACAAAACAAGACAACGAGAAACCTCATAAAAGTCATATTATATTCGTAGTTAAGTGCAAAATATAATATAATACAGTGAGTTTTGATTATTATAACCATTATCAATGGTTTTTTGAATCGACTGCTTATATTAAAATCAAAACATTAAAACATATATCAAAAGTTTTATAAGTAATGAACTTTTATTAGAATCATTGTAGGTACATAATTAAATCACTTTACTGTATTATTAATTACCATAAATGATTTTAATTATAACATACTAACATATCATTTTTGTATAATAATAGCCTGATAATATGAAATTTAAATTATAGGATGATAATAATTATATATAATATATAATTCCAGATCGTTTCGCAAGAAAATTAATGTATCCTACAACATGTGTCTATTACTTTAAAACCTGTTGTTTTTGTATGAATATTGTAAATATTAATGTAGCTTTTCTAATAGAGCTCAAAACCGGTTATAAACGGTTAAAACCTAGGTTTTTTTAATTTACTAACATACTGTCACCAAAATTGAAACATTGAAAAACCATTCCTGAAACCCATACCCGTAAAATATATATTGGTTTCCACTATTATTATCAATCATTAGTCATTGTTTTTTTCTTTATTGTAAATTGTGTTCAATAACAAATATTACATAGCTGTTTAAATAATAAAATTGTCGAAATTATAGTTATTATATATTTCATCATATAGTGGATAACTTGTGCTTACTTCATTGGGAAAATTTCACACATGAGAATCCACACTATAGGCATGATTCCCATTGACGAAAAAAAAGTCGACATGAAAAACAGCACGATTTTTATCCACGACGTGACTGGAGACGATGGTAATACATTTCCAATAATCCCGATGGACAGGTAACAGACTGAACAACAGGTCATTGTGCACAGAGCCAGAAATCTCTTTCCTAATTTGTTTATGGAGCATATGGTCAGCACGTTACCCACGACACCAAACGCCATATACATCGTCTATATAGTAAAATATATACACTCAAACTCGTTATTATTATAATTTATATTATTTATTAGCATTTTATCATTTTATTATATTGTCAATAACTTAGATGTTCGAAGATTTTTATTCGATTTACGAGATCTCTTTTAAAATATTTATGCTTTTGGTTTGGGTACAGATATATTGATTTTCTGACTTCAACCGATTTTCGATAATGCTAAATATCACTACTTATTATGTTACATACTTTACAGTTTACAATTAATACAATAATATTTCATAATAAACTACGGTGTGTTATATTTTTGGGTCAACTTATGGTTTTAAATATTCAATCTAATCTAAGATACCTAAATTGTAATACAATAGTAAAAAACTCAAAAACATCAAAATGATTCGTAAATATTTTTATAGTGAAAAGATATTGAGTGTTTTATTTTAAAAACTACATATATTCTACATAGTCCTTGCCTCACCACCTAATCATTTTTAGCTTAAGAACTAAACTTCAAAACGAGAGTCCTTCTCTTAATTTCCTCAACTAGAATAAAAAAATTTATATTTTTATGACAAATAATATTTAAAGTTATGTGTAAAGATTGTGAGACTTTGATTTATTATTATTATTATTATTTTGTGGAATTAAAAACCCGTGTTTTACATAAGATTCGAAAGAAAATTTATATTTTCATCCTTTTTATTTTTAGCTGATGACGCCCTATCTCTTAACCCAACATCCTAGACCTTTTATACATTCAGGTTTTAATCTGCAGTCCAGCCTCTATTATTTATGGTTTATTTAAAATATAATACGTAATTCTTAAAATGCTGTATAAATAGAATGAACATGATTTGATAATGAATATATTGAAAATTGACCAACCGTTGCCCAAGCAGGATGAAATGACACTTGGAAAGTATCAAATATAGATATTAGATACGGAGTATACGGTATACCGGACAACAGGTTGGTGAAGAAAATCATTGCCATAAGCAGTCGCAAAGGTTTCATCGTTTCGGGTTCCATGAAACGGTACAGCGAATATTTGATAGAAGACATTTCCTGTTTTTCTCCTGAAAAAAACATGAGCATTTTTAAAATAGATAGATGCTCGTATATGTAAATACACAGTATACAATTTTTATATTGCATAAAAATAGTTTAGTCCATATATAAGAAGTATACGCTGATTTTTATATTATACAAATTTTACATTTTAGCGGTAAAGTTTATTATTAATTTCGCAGCTTTACATACCTAAGCTACACAACGACAAATAATTCATAGTTAATGTAATTTTGTTGCATTAAAAAGTCGATATTAATCACAATGATATGAAAATATTTATGGCTTAGAACTTAAATATAATTCAATTGAATCTTTATAAAGAAAATTTATAGTTAATTATTTGATGTAAAAATCATAAATTAAACAAAAATTTATAAAATATAGTGTTTCAGCGAATATTTTTGGTTTTAGGTAATTATTTAGAAGATTTTTTTTTTCTAATGCACATTACTTAGATTAAATTAAATAAACATTTTTAATGTAAAAAAAATAATATTATTAGGTATAATATGTATTATTTTTTTAAAACAACTTATTGATAACTGTATTATTTTATTATTAAAATGCATTTGCATTAGTGAAGTTTTTCAACTCAAAAATGTTGTCCAAAAGAACAAAAATTAGACTCTATGTTCCTATCAGATTATTTATAATTATATTAAACAATAACCATCTGTAAGTTGATTTTTCAGATTAATTTCGGATGCGTAATGAACCATATCCCGAAATTCAATGGCAAACTTTTCCTCGCCTACGCCACCTCGGAGTTTGTTAAACGTGCTCTTCGCCTCATCCGTTCTACCACGAGACATCAACCACATTGGTGAATCTGGAGTCTGAAACGTTATATCATTTTTAATTTTATATTTCTTTTTTTTTTTTTTGAAGCCAATTATAATTATTTTTTGATTTCGATATCATCGTTGAATCAAAAAGCAAACGCAATTGTTACATTATTATAACTATAAATGAAAAAAAAAAAAGAAGAAAATTCGTCAACTAAATAACCATTCTGCTGTACATCAATTCTAAGAGTACCTTGTCATTGAGTAGAACATGGTAATGGTTGTGTTAAATTTTTTTTCAATAGTAAATCGTTGTACACAATGAAAAATATTTTGAGCAAAGATGGCTTAACTTTATGGTAACAATAATTATCAAACATTTATTTTAATAACAATATTTAAACTTCACGCTTATAAGTTTTTTTTTTCTAATTATTTTAAAAATTGCAGATAATTTTCAATTTTTAACTACTAAAAATATCGATTATTTCGCTATTAAAAACTTCCTCAACGTTGGCGATCGAAGCATTTTTTTTTTTTCTAGAAAAAGATTCTTCAGGAATAAAAATACATAAAATATCATACATCGTTGTAAAATCGATACCACCTTCACTTCTCTCAGAATTTTATGTTGAAAATTACTATTATTTTTGTCTGAATATCAATTTTTAGGTGCATGATAATTTTGCGAATCGATCTCTTAAACTCGATTTGAAATAGATACAAATATTGATTCAATTTAGAAGGTAATCTATCACTAACACACTACACGTACCTTAAACAGGACCACAGCATTTACGAGTGGCAAGATCGCGGTGCAGACCACGGACAGCCGCCAGTCGGCGGTGATCGCGTACAACATGGTGACGCACAGGTAACCGGCGAAGTAGAACAGGTTGAGCACAGCGGTGAGCGTGCCACGGAGTTTGGGTTCGCATACTTCACCGCTGTACGACAGTGAAAAGCTGGTCACAAAGCCCACGTTGAAGCCCATCAGTGCCGAGCTAGCGTATAGTCCTGCCGGGCCGTCGGACAGCAGCAAAGTGGCCACGGACAACAAGTGCGCAAAGTTCGCCACCACCATGCACGCCCGGTGACCGAAACGGTCCTGTACGAAGGACACGACCACGCTGCCCACCGGCGGGAATAAGTAGATAAGACTTCCTGCGCGCATTTTTAAATTAGGACATTAGCCATGATGTGCGTGATGTAGTTAGATTGTGTCTGGTGAGTTGAGGTTTATAGACTTGCTGCGACTAGTCTAACTTTATTTTATTTTTTTCGACAAGCTACCCATACACAATAACAGTATTTCATCCGATAAATTTTATTTCCTTCTATTTTATTATTTATAATTATTTTATATTGCATAGTGTAAGTCGTGTGAACTACAATCATTCAAGTACCACGCGAATAATATTTTTTGAATTACAGCAAAATAACAATAACTATACACAATCGTTATTTTAAATTTAAATATTCGGCTTCGTAAACAATTTAACTTGTTAAAACAGTTATGAAAAAAAACATACATATACTTGAGATTTTTTTATTATTGTAAAAACAATTTATGAATATCCCTATATTGATTAATACAATTTTAACTTCATACGCTTACGAAAATTAATTACACCTATACATTTTCAGTATTTTTAAACTGTAAAATACAACTTATAAGAAATCTTGAAATACATTTTTCAAGATTTTTTTATCAATCATAAAATATATAATTATGTCACGAAAAGTTAAATTTCTGTAAAATCTATACTACTATATAAAATTGTAAGGGGTTTTCTACGACCACACTAATCGAGAAAACTACTGAACCGATTTGGCTGAAATTTTTACTGTTAAACTATTGATAGTCTATTGAAGATTTTTGTATCACTTTTTTTAATAAAAAAATTAAGAAAATTAAGAAAAATGAGAATTTTTACGCATATCCAATATTATTATTAAAATTAATGTTTTATAATCATGGTTACCATTAAAACAGTTATAAGAAAAGTTGTTATAATTATACCGGAATGAAATTTCAAAAATATCTAAATCAATTTAAAGATATTATCTATCTATTTATACCATTTATTTATTCACACTGTTTTATGATAAGATTTAATTAACTCAAAAGTTAACAATAAAGTTCTTGAAAAATTAAAAACAAAACTAATTTTTGGAGTCTCTCTGTGAGGTCCGCAAGAACAGGCCTTTTGTATGTTACCATTTTGTGACAACACTATTTATTTATTTTTTTTTTATTTTTTTTACCGAGTTGTTTCAAATACCCTCCTAAATGTCACCACATCATCCGATTTTTAATTTTTTTTCTGGAGAGGGTGGGAGAGGATGTATTTTATTTAAATGTTCCAATTTTTTGATGACACTATTTAATATTTTTCCAATTTTTTTCAAAAAGTTACACCAAATACTTAATACCATTAGAAACATTTCAATACGTTTTCATTAACTGTTTTTAATATTTACTTGCCGATCACATTATTAAACAATACAATTTTAATAAAAAATTCTCCATATCATCGTTTGTAGGCAAAATAAATAACCAATCACGGGCGAAGCTGTGATAGGTCGGCTAATATATACATAAAAAAATAAGTGACGAATAAACTCATTATATCCGATTTTTTTTAAACATTTATACGAAAACCTAACAAAACAATTATTTTAATCATTCCGCGTGATTAAACTTTCATCCGTACAAGATATTTACTTGAATCCTGTTTAGTACCACGTGGTGCTAAAAATAATATGTTAACTATATCATGTTAAAAATGTTTACGAACCATATTGCCATTTACGGTTCTACTTTATATTTTATATAATTATTATGACGACTGATAACTACAATGGAGTGAATTTAAAGCCTTCTCATTCAAGAAAAAGTTTTGTTTACACATCATGTAATTAAATACCACCATTAAAAAAATCCTGACAACGCCCCTGATATTTAAAGTATAATACAATATATTCAAATAAGCCAATATACATTGATACAATGATACAAAATGTAATCAGCTATGCTAATTTTTGTTTTAGTTAAGTGTTGTTTACAGTGAAATAGATCATCATCTGTAGGTATTTTAGGCCAGTATAAATAACGTAGGTATAGGTAATAAAATGCATACGATACTGTGATTATTACATTCGCGATAAATACTCGATTTTTATTCTCACCTATCCAGGAAGTCTGTTCTTCTGATATGTCGGATAGAGGATTGTAGCCAGTGTTGTTGCGTTTGTCGGTCACAGCGCCAATGATTATCGTCGGCGTCATCATGTCGATACCAACTTTCATGCTGAAAATATAGGTCGTTGTCAAAGCCACGATCTAATATATAAAAAAAAATACCAAATATCAATAATACAGTCCTATCTTGTCTACAAAAGTGATCTTTGAGTTATGTCAATCGAATATCTTATACCCCAACTGAATTTAATAGATGTAATAAACAATAGATTATAGCAATATTCTTTAAAAAAATATAAATTTTTTTAAGTTTAAGCCCATATTTTTTTGGCGTTTCAAAACGTACAACAATCCGTAAAGTACTATTTCCAATAATTTAGTACATTTCAAATTAACTATTTTATTCTCAAACACCAATATTACTGCAGAATACAGACAATACTACGTTTTGGCATAACATAAAAAATATGTTTTGGAATAATTTACAAATATTGTTCGTTTTGATAAAGTATGAATGATACCAATTTTTTTAACATAGACAATAGTACCTACGTAATTTCTATTGACATAAAACTAGAAAAAATACATTTTGATTATCTAAATAGCTTATGGAAAAGGTACTTGTTAGATTAACCAATCATTTTAAATAGCGGATTCGACCGGGAAACAATTCGTTTTGATCTATTCTGACAACGTCAATCGATTTCTTGGCGATTTTTCTTTAGAATCGATGCATAATTCGATTTTGTAAATTATGACCAAATTAAGTTTTAGATTTCCACCTCTCAATAATTATCATCTAAACGTGATCACCGGTCGTTTATAAATTATACTGCACCTACCTGTGCTATAGTGGAATTGATTCCATAACTAAAATTGTTTGTATTGGATTTCATTGAAAATGTTGGCCACTTCATGTTTCCAAATATTATCAACTAGACGATATAATATTTAATATTTTTAGGTTCGTGACAATAACATAAGTATATGGAAATATTTTTTCCAAACGTTTTTTACGGAGAATTATCTGTAATCAAAATGTATACATTTCAATGTTAATAATATCATTATAACCATTAGGGGTTTGTTTATCTTACTCTTCCATCTACTTTTAACAATGCATGAGAAAAAATTGTTGAATTCCGCGATATTCTTAATGCATAAAAATAAAAATAAATAAAATATACTAAATTTCAATCAAAAAGTTAAAATTACCAGTTTTGAGATGAATATCTTAAAATTTAAAGAAAATGAGTATCCTTTTTTAAATTCAACTTCACTACTTTAAAAACGTTGATTCATTATAAGATAAAATTATTTTATAACTAATCAATTTATCATCAGTACTATTACTTGTGAAATTGAATGTGTCACTGAAACATTAACATAAATCTAATGTAGCTGTACATATAATTGAATAAAACTTAAAAAATAAAAATCATTAAAATATCACGAATTATTATTTTATACTTATAATTAAATGGAATTATTTATATTTTAATGTTTATATCGATATACTTATTTAAATAACATATAAGCGATTTTTGAAAACAAACGAATCTGAAAATGTCATGTCACGTATATCTGCGAACTGATGCACTAGCACGCGGTATAATGTATTTGTTATATTATTTCAAAATATAAAACGCCGAAATTCTGTTGTGCAATAGATGTGCATTCAAGTCGACGTGACTACACCTATCGATGCATACCATAATACTAACGAGTTATAAAGAAATGTAATGACCGCACACCTATAAGAAACTATCGAAATTGAATATTTAGAAAGATGTACCTATGGAATAACGTCGTGGCGGGGAAAATGTGACGTAGGTTTAGGTATTTCATATAATACTGCATTAGCAACATCACCTGTAACAAACAGGTCATAAACCATATGAATTCACTATAGTTATACCTACTATATTATTAGCGTGTTATAAACAAAATTATTTTCAAGAGAAACCATGTACCAAGTACCAACAACAATATAAATTATTAATATCAGAGACTTGAACTAAAATGAATAATCACTAAACAAATGATTTTATTACCATATTCCGAGATTTAGGCTACGTAGAAATAATTAATTTAAATCTAATATTAACATAAACTATATTTTTATTGTTAGAAAATTAAAATAAAGTATACATTTCACAAGTCCTATTGATTTTTTCTAAAAAATGTTAATACAAATACAAATATTTACATTTTGCTTTGTATCTATAGAGAAATGTAGACTTCATAGTTAATACCTAACTAAACTTTTAAACATCGAATCAATCCTACATAGATAGAATTTTATCTATTTAATGTTACCCTCATGGATATTTTATATTATTATTGAATACAACGACTTGCGATATAAATGGACATTTCTGCCATTCTTTTTTAATAATAAATATCTAATATGTAATAAATAATAATTCACAAAAATGGTTATAAATGTTATAATTCATTTATAAAATAATAATTTTATCGTTCGTATCACGACAGCACTGTACTGCGCACGCGTGTGCCTTCATATAATATGTTGTATTATTATGTGTTCTGATTTCGGCGGCAGTCTGTGGTCTGTTTCCGAGACTGTCGCACCGAGTTACTCCGTTTGTTAATATTATTTTTACATTATAATTTTTAAAATGTTTTATATATCTCACGTTTAGTTAGAGCAGCCACAATTCATTGTATAACGTGTTGCGTATATGCGTTCGAAACTTTACAATAACATCATGCGACGAATTCATCATTGCAACGTGAGTATAACAAATTTAATAACGATCAATAAAACGATAACTATATTCTATGAACGTCTTTGTGGTTTGAGCAGATTTATTATATTCCTGTGTAATACACAGCTTTAGTATACCATGTTAGATACAAATGGCAACGATGAATATTAAATTTCTTTTGAACAATACAATGTATCGGATTAATTTAGACAAGTAATATATCAACGTTCCAATCTACATCCGACAGTTTTAAAAACTCACCAATTAACATATGAAATTTATTAGTGACATTAAATTATACCGGCTTTAACAGGTTGAGTCATTAAACTGGCTACGAGATATTATTATATGCCTAATAGATAAAACCATTTTTATCATGCTCATCTTTTCAACTGAAATTAATGAATTATATATAATTCAGAAGTTGCTCAACATAATATACCTACACTTTTATTATTTTCTTCTCGTAATGGTGTAATCAATCAATTCTATTGTTATTGTATTTTCACTCATAACTTTTATAAAATATATTTATTTCAAATATATGATGCCGGTGTTCGTAGTTATGATGATATTAACGGTATAATTTCTAACCAATATACTACACAGCGTGGCAACTGGCATTATATAACAATGCATGTAAATGCGTTTATATAACATGATTGAGTACACAAAAAACGTTTTAGCTGACACTGCCGGTAATCGAAATACGACATTGTTGTTGTATGCAAAATAAGACTCGTAGTTTGCACATGTCTATTCTCTCAAACCACGGGGAAAAATGCATTATTGATGTTTGTTGTTCTAAGTATTGGAATAAACGAAAAATAAATTTAAATTCAAAATGTCATAAAAATCGTATTGTTTTGTATCTTGATGAGTACGTTTTGACACAAAACGTACAGATTTTAATACTAGGTTATCGAATTATTATTACAATCTATGTTAATATAAATAAAACATTGATAAATCATTTAAATGGATGAATTTATCGAAACGACGCATACATATAATTTTTAATTTCATTGTAAATAAAACCTATATAATGCCTTTAATTGTGATCAAACAAAAATTTTCTGACTGTGATAAAAATTAATTTTATAACTATATATCATATCATTATACAAAAGAGTCAATAAAAAATAATTAATAACATACTTTTTATTTTTTTTTAGAAATCGACTTTATTTCAAGTACTACGTTTTCTTTCAACTGAAACGAAGTTTGTTAAGACATTTGACGAAATTCCAGGACCAAAATCCTTACCTCTAGTCGGCACCCTTTATCAATACTTACCGATGTTTGGCAAGTACAAATTTGACAGACTACATCACAATGGGTTGATGAAACTCCGACAGTACGGGCCGGTTGTTCGGGAAGACATTGTACCCGGCGTGTCCATAGTGTGGATATTCAAACCAGAAGACATTGAGATGCTTTACCGAAAAGAAGGCAGATATCCGGAAAGACGTAGTCATTTAGCATTACAAAAGTACAGATTGAGCAAACCAGAGGTGTACAACACTGGAGGACTTTTGCCCACGTGAGTTTGAAATACATATTACATACGCATCTTCTGAAATGTAAATATTAAATATTAGTTATAGCCATTATAAGTATTACTTTTTAATTATCATTATTAATAACGAATTTATTATTTTATTTTATTAATATGAGTATAATAAAAAAAAATAAGTTTAAATACGTCTCATATTTTGTTGTATATTACTTAAGTAAAAGAAGTAACGTAGTTGTTACTAACATTGTAAAAAATATATTTTCATTTTTTAATTGACTGTATATTGTCAATATGAACTATCTGAAATTTATAAAACCTTCAAACAAATCTCATTCTATGCCTATATACTCAAACTATTTTCTTTTTTTCAATACACACACCTTTTAAGTTATAACAATGGGCGAAATTAATAATATTTTTTTCATTGAAAATCAGTATTATTAAAATTTAGTAAGTAACCTCTATAGACATTCAAATACGAATATTACCATTTTATTTACTATGCTTATAATTTTTATCACGTAATGACGTAAACGTATTATAGAAATGGCAAGGATTGGTGGAGACTAAGAAAAGCGTTCCAAAAACATTTAAGTAAAGTCCAGTGCATTAAAGGGTATGTGGATAGTACGAACACAGTAGTTGAAGAATTTATAGATCGGAGAATAAAACGCAAAGGTCGTACAAATGATTTCGGTCCCGAACTATCTAGGCTCTTCCTTGAACGTAAAAATTTTTTGACAGAAATATTGAATAATCTATCTACGAAACAGTTTATTAATATTATTATTATTAAATTCGAACACTGTCCACAGTTACGTACTATGTTGCCTTCGACGAACGACTACAGTGGTTCAAAGATGCAGAATGGGACTCTGATTCGGAGTGTTCAAAATTGATCAAAGCGGCTCACGACATAAACAGTGCGATATTGAAAACTGATAATGGACCACAACTATGGAGAAAATTTAACACCCCTATGTATAAAAGTATAATAAAAGGACACGAACACATTGAAAAGTAGGTCATTATATGAATTAAGCAACTTAATCAATTTACATAATATTATTTGATTATGTTAACTAATCTTCAATTACAGTTATTTGCTAAATACTAAAATTTAACAATTTTACCCTAAATAAAATTGTATCATCATCTGTAAACAGTATTAATATTAAAGTAGATAATTATTTAGTCTTTCAGATGCCATAATAATTATTATATTATATAGTGTAAGAATTAAATTAAAAATATTATGCTGTAGATCTGGCATTATTTTAACCTCAATATCTAGTATCTACCAATATTGTGGTTAATATGCCAAGCCTCTGAGTCATTTTAAAGCTATAAATGTTTTCTAGCGACAGCCCTTTTGCTTTAAATTTTATTCAATTTAATTATTTACTGAAAACTACATATTTTTCATTAAATTTATAAAAAAAACAAACGATAACTACATTTAGGTCAAAAAAAAATTAAGGCTTTTATATATATTTTAAGTACTTTTTGTGTAAAAGCTGAAATTAATCTAAATATTAAATTATAATGTACAATGACTATATTATGTAATGTTATACTTATAACATTATAATATCTGCCTTTAAATTTGAATTACAGCATGTCACTATCGTGAAATACAAATTTGGAGTAAAAGGACTGTTGATGGAAATTTACCTTTTTTTTTTTTTTTTTTGACACGGATGAACTACATTCAATAAAATTAATTTTTCTGTCACAAATGGGTAATATTCCCGTATAGTGTATAATCCAATATTTATATTTTAAAAACACTTTAAATCCAAGTATATCTTTAAGTTATATTTTTTTTAGAATCGCGCTAAAAGTTGTGAATGAAAAACTAACCAGTATTAAAACGACAGACTCCAAAGCGTCATTATTAGAACAATATTTAAGCTCAGGAGAGACAGACTACAAAGACGTAATTGGAATGACTGTTGACACTTTGTTAGCTGGAATCGACACGGTAATATTATATTATAGGTAAATTTATTTGAATAAATTATTATACTCCAATAAAATTATATTATAAACTAATATAAAAACATTAAAAACCATCTGAACTAATACAATTTATTATATTTTTGTTTTATAACAAGAATTTTAACCGTCGCCTTTAACTATCCTACTATAAAAATAAAATTATAAAAACAATGTAATTTTTGAAAATTTATACTAGCGCTATTTTTTATCTACCTTTATTTTTAATTTATATTATGATGTATAGTTCGGATTAGTGAGGATCCCTGTGATAATCATCAAGTTAGCTCTGCTCTAAATTATAATACAATAGACGCCGCTTATAAGAATCACGGATATAAGGTTCAGCCGCTTATTAGACTCAAAATCGTCTGGAACGGTCCGGACGTATCCAAATACATTAAAAAAAAATCGGTTTTAAGATTCAACACTTCGGTTATAAGACTCAAATTTCGTAAAATAAATAGTAGAAAATAAACTTTTTTGGTTATAATTTAGAAATAAATTGGTTTTGAAAAATGAAATAATATTCGTGTTGATTATTTCTAGTTTCTGTTGGTACCTTATAACGTATAATAATTTTTATCGCAGATAAAAGTTCACATTTATCGCAACAATAATTATAACGATTATAATTTTAGTTTTTTTTTTTATCGGGGTTATTAAATTTATTCAATAATAAAGTATGTAATATGTATTAATGTATTAAAATCAAAGCAAAGTATGTAGTAAAATAAAATTTATAAATACGTAATTAATTTTTTTTTCCACTTCGCCTATAAGATTCATTCGGTTATAAGACTCATTTTGTACTGGTCCCAAAGTGAGTCTTATAAGCGGCGTCTACTGTATGTATTTTAAAAAATAATTTAAATCCAGTTTTTAATATAATTTGAATACCATTCAGATTCAAAATAAATTGTATTAAATTGTTATAATTAATTTAAAAATTAAATTTTATTATTTATGTAGTTCTATCACTTTATACGATTCGTCTAAAACAAACATCCATACGAGTATTTAAAAAATCAATTATTAGAAGTAGACGAATACTTTAATTTTTTTTTTAACTTATCTTAAAATTCACCAAATAAAATTGTTATTACTTATACAATTCTATCACAAAAACACAATAATTTTATGATGTATACAATTCCAGCAGAAATGCTGATATCGTTCAAATAAATTCTCTCATAATTAAGATAATTATTATAATATTAAAATAAGTGATGATTTATGATCGGTTATGGGCCGACTTCACGCATGTAGGCTGCAATTTGAGAGTTTGTTTAAACCTATGTATATTGTTATACAATTTGATACACTTGTATACTCTCACAATTATAATCATAATTATTTTTTATCATTGCATAAATATTTTTATATAGATAGATGTAAATACAGTTTATCGGTTCTAGGCGACGTATTCATGTTGTTTTGGATTGTACCATTTGTCCTCGAACCCGGACGTACAGGAGAAAATGTTTTGTGAGGCGCGAGCCTTACTGCCACATAACAACACACCGGTCACCAGTGGGATGTTAGAGCGAGCCGTATATTCGAAAGCAATCATCAAGGAGATGTTCCGGATGAATCCAATATCGGTGGGCGTTGGACGGATATTGCCAGAGGAGTGCATGTTTTCAGGATACAGAGTCCCGGCAGGAGTAAATTCAACATACAATATAATAAAATATAATATGATAATTCGAGACGTAACCAAATATTGCACAATCGTTTAGTATGCATTCAATGACTAGAAAGGTTTTTACACAAAAAGTGGATGACTTTTGTAAACTCAATCGGTATCAGACTCTTGAACACCGGTCACAAATTCAATTTTAATTTTTTTTTAATTTAATATTTTTGAAATGATCTGAGTATTATTTCAGTATTATTATTTTAGTCCACGTTTTTTTTTGGACACTGGGCCAGTCGTTTTATTAATCGTATTAGTTATAATCGAATCATAATGTAATTTTTTTTTAATATTTCGTTTCACTTGATAAGCTTCTTAAGAACTGTAACAACCATGTGACGTTTTATTTATATAATATTATAATAGTAACTACCAAATTTATGATGTCAACAGCGATACGCTGATCAAGTAACAATAAACTTAATAATTTCTATTTTTAAACATTTTTATAGACGGTCGTGGTCACGCAAAACCAAGTGAGCTGCCGTCAGGAAAAATACTTCCGGCGACCCGATGAATTTTTGCCGGAGAGATGGCTAAAAGGCAGCGTCGATTACGAGTCCGTTAGTCCGTATTTGGTTTTACCTTTTGGCCACGGACCTAGGACGTGTATAGCAAGACGTTTGTCAGAGCAATTCCTGCAAGTCGTGCTCATAAAAGTAAGTAATGTTTACGAATTACACACAAACAAGCACTATATACAAATTTTATAAATAGTATGAAATAAGGACATAGCTATAAAAATATATCTTATTTACGAGTGTTTCAGATTGTCAGGAACTTTAAGATGACTTGGACGGGACCAAAGTTGGATAGTAAATCTTTATTGATAAACAAACCTGACGGACCGATATCTTTAATATTCAAGACCAGAGACTGAATCATATTATTTAATTTTAACTACTTCACATAATATAAAAATATATTTATCTTAAAAAATTATAATTTATATACATATACAGTAGAATCTCATTAATTCGAACGAGATTGGGCAAAAGAATCATTCGAAATAACGATTTGTTTGGATTACCTAATAGTTATGAGTTATGACTTTCAAAAAAATCAAATTTCTTCCATTTTTAATTTTGAAATCAATTTTTTTCTATACTGTATTAATTCGTATACATTTTTGAGCAAAAAACATAATAAATATAATCAAAATTATTATAATTATTAACGATCACTATATAGTATTACACACAATGTAATCGATAAATTTTATTACTAGGAAATATTATTATTATGATATACATGCATTTGTGTATTAATATAACGATTCGGCCATTTTCAAGTCAGTTCGGATTTTCACGTCTGTCGGATTAGCTTGTGTTAGGATTAGCGATATCCTACTGTATATATTATATATTATTATTATAATAATATATAATACGTATCTCCAGATCATTTTACAAAAAAATTAATGTTATCCTACAGCATGTGTCTGTAATTTTAAAACCTATTCTTTTTATATGCATGTTATAAAAATTAATGTAACTTTACAAATAAGGCTAAAAACTGGTTAGAAATGACTAAAACCTCGGTTTTTTCATTTACTAACATTACAGTAACCAAAATTGAAACATTTAAAAACTATTTCCAAGACCCATACTGGTGAAACATATGTCGATTTCAGTATTGGTTCTACGTGTCTTACATTTAAGTATATATCTAATACGTATCTGAAGTAATTTGTCACCCAACAAATGAAAGATAATGTTTTTAATCATCAGGTATTTTCTAAATGATTATAAATAAATAATTAAAAACATTTAAAAAAAAAAAAAAAACATGAATAAAATAGTTTTAAAAAAAAAAATGTATCAATATATTATTATGTATAACTAGGTTATTTAATTTATTTCTTAAAAAAAATTTTATTTTTATTGTTTTAAAATTCAAATTTAAAAATATCCTGTTGTACTAAGTTATTATTAAGATTAATTAACTTTAAACTAAGCATATCGTTTGTGAAAATTTAAAAATGCAATACTACGATACAAATGTACAAAGTGTTATTTTAACATTTAAAGTATACGCCATCGGCTCTAAATTTTTAAGTAGTAATATAAAATCAATTTTTATGCTACTGTTTTTAAAATTAAATTCAAATTAATCACTGAGAGAGCTGTTTCCCATTATCCTAATTTATGTTTAAGGACTAATGATAATCGAGATAATCGAATATACGATTTATCCTTTTCGTAAACAATTTCTGCTATACTAGTATTAATAATATTAATGTACATAAGTATTATGTTAGTTATGTTAGTCGAGTAAAATAATTTTAGTAAAAATATTCAATTCAATTTTTTTTAGTTTAATTATTATCTACAAGTTGTTCTAAAATAAAACCACACTATTTTTTTTAATTTGCTTACGAATGATGATCCATACACAAAATATTAACTCACACAATTTGCCCTCCTAGAATTTATTCTATACAATCAGGTTGAGAAACTCTGGTATAATAGCTATGCATCTTAAATTTATATTTTATTAAAACAACAAAGAATGGATCATAATTATATGAATCCATAATCCATCTTAACTGCAAAAATGTATTTTTATTTAATAATACTAAGCACTAAGATATGTACACAATTTATCAATTTTTCATGTAATTTAACATAATATACCTACCTACACTTCATCAACCAACCCTACAATGGTACAACTATAGATTTTAGAAATGTAAAATATATAACGATTTTTATTATAACACAATGTTTAGTTTAAACTGTATTAAGAGTTTATTAATTTTTCAATCGACAAATAACATAAATTTAATAAGATATATAAAAATATAATATATTTTTATAAGCTTTATAAACTTTTGCATATTTTAATATTTTACATAAACATTTTTTATCGAAATAATATATCAAAGAAGTATAAATATTAAAGATTTCAATATAATATAAGATATTTAAATTTCTTTACTATGATAAAATTTATAAGTATATAACTTATAAATAACTTTTAAAATATCAGCAATGAAAAACTGTTGATATTTTGGAAGTTATGACAAATAGATGGTAAATATTTATTACTCAATTATTTGACATACGCTGAAGTGGTAGTCTTGATTAGTGGAGGAGGTGATGGCAAAATGATAGGCTTTTGTTGGTCATATAATGAATTTTTTTTTTGAGAAATTGACTGAGACATAAATTCAGTATTGAAAGAATTAATTAGATTTGGAGGTGAATCAACAATCTTTTTTTCCTGATTTGGCAATGATATCGATACTTCCTTTTGTATTTTAATTTTTTGAAATTCTGGAGGTGGTGAAAATTCAACTAATGGCTGCTGTTGTATATACGTAGCGAATGTTGAAACTTCTTTTTGAATTGGCATTATCTGAGATGCTGATTCACTGTTGAAATTTCCTGTTATTTGAGGAGGTGATGGTAAATTAATTATTGATTGTTTTTGCTCATACGGCGCATTTACCGATACTATTGTTTGTTCTGATGTCCCCTGATATGATGACTCTTTGTCAGGAGTCTTTATAAATTGCGGAGTTTGTGGTGACAAATAATCAATTATCTGCTGTTTTTGTCCATTTTGTTCAGATATTGAAGCATCTTTTTCGATTTTTATCGGTTTATGTACTATGTCTGTTTCAGGAGTCTTAATAAACTGTGTAGGTGATAACAAATCAATTAATCCCGGTTGTTTTTTTTGTGGTAAAGCTATTGTAACTTTTTTTTCAATTAAGATTGGTTGAGACGTTGGTTCAGTAATACCATTTTTGATTATTTTAGAATGTAATAACGACCCAATATTAGCCTGCGGTCGTTCTTTTTCTGGTGATGTTATTACTCCTTTATTCACAAAAATCGGTACAAATATTGGTTTTGTGACAGGAGCTTTTATGTACTGAGGAACTGGAGATGGAGGTGAAGGCCGATAGGCGATAGGTGGTATATGTTTGTCATCCGATATTTCTACAGGTTTTGGCTTGTTAATCTGAATCGATGGAAAAGACATTAATAATGGTTTTTTTTCAACTGTCGAATCTTTTTGATAGACATTTTTATTTGGTATATTATGTAATGAAGGTGGAGTCAGTATTAACGGATCTTTTTTTTTATCATTATCTACTGTCAACACTGCTGAATCACCATTACTATTATGTGTGTCAATTGGCCGCAATAATGAATCAGTTAGTGGAGATTTAATAAATTTAGCAGGTAATGGAAAAGTCAGCGACGGCTGGACTAATTTGGTATGAAGACTTTCATCCAATAATTTATCTGGTATTATATTAACAAACTTATGCTGTGGTGCAGACATTAATGATTTAATTTTGTTCGTCTTATCTTGTAAATTTAATTGAAGTTGTTTATGATTTGGAATTTCACCAATAAGATTTCCTTTTTGTAAAAATGGTTTTTTAGAATATAACAATCCTTGATGTGCATTAATGTCAACATCTTTTAGATTTACAACTTTCGGTTTTTGAACTATTGAATGGTCATACAAATCTGCACCAAATCCGTTGTTTGCAGGAGTAGACTTCATTTGCCATTCACTTGTTATTGAAGGATCTAAGTTATTAGGTTCTTTATTTTCTTGTGTATTATGGATATAGCATCGTAAGCTTGCGTGCCTTTTTACAGGATTTACTGCTTTACTCATATCCTTAACTAAACCCGCATCACTATCTGAATCAGATAAAGATTCATCATTATTATGATAAGCAACCGGTGGTGGTGAATCTTTCAAACGGTCACAAATATGTGTTGTAAATCGTACTCGATCACGAAAATTATTTGATGATAAATCTTTAAACCCATCTAATTCAATACTCTCAGTTACAGAAAATATTAAGTTCCATAATAAGACGTGAATTATTGTTATCCATAACAATTTAGTTGCCTGGAAAGATAATAAAAAAGTAAATAAATACAAATTTTATAAATACTTGAACATAAAAAAATGTTTTTAAAATCTTATGCATTTAAATAAAAATCTTAGAATTCTATAACCGTTGTATTAAAAATCATTATTCTCAATCAAGTTCTCCGTGGGTACAAAGGTAAGTTTTAGAAAGTCATACGTTAAAATGCTTTTTTTTTTATAAATCTAATTTTCTTTATCAGATATAAACTAATTATAGATACGGAACTGTCTCATAATTCTATATTTTAGTTGGTTATAATAATTAAATAATTTTTATAAAGATTATAGTATAACAATATATTATAATATTCAAAAATTTGTATTGTAATATTTCCATCTTCTCGATCACAAAAATGAAACTTTATTTTAATTCTACATCAAAAGTAGTTGGTAATAATTATTTATAATTTATATTCTAAAAAATAATTTTAAATATGTTTTTTAAAGAATGCACCTAAATCTCTTTACAATGCATAATTTGAATAAATAACTTGTAAGTTATAGAATATCCAACACTAGAATAAATAATCAATCCATTTAACATAGCATAAAATTAAAAATCATTGAATAACTAAAGAACTAGATAAATAAATAACTATTCAGCTGTATATTAGATGTCTAATGTATCTCAATTCTCGAGATATCTCGTCATTGATAGGTTTACAGTTAGGTATAAACGTATTAAAATTTAGTTAAATGATAAATTATTTTATACAAAAAATTATTTTGAACAGAGAAGTTCTTTCGACCTTTACAATTATGATACATAATTATTTTACGTTAGGTTGAATTAATTTTTACCAAAAAAATTACATTTATAAATCTGAAATAAACTTATTTTAATAGTACCTAAATATTTATACCGTGTATTAATAATATTAAATTTTGAATCAAAACAACTTACCATAGCTTAAAATTAATTTAAACATTTTAAAAATATAATTGGGTATAATAAAATACAATAATATATCTAAAATATAAATTGTAAACGAATCATTCCTAAGAATATTTTTAATTACAACATAATATAAGGTATTAGCTATAAAAATGAAAAATTTATAAAGTACTAACTCCAAAAAAAATCATAATTTAGTAAAAATGTTAACTTTAAATGGTTATAAAAAATATATAATTTTTAATATTCTTTAATTACAGTTCGACATTGTAAATACCTATAAAATAGCTAAAACTTAGTCTAAATATTTTGAAAATGATACTGAATATTGATATTTTAAATACAAAAATATGTTTCTAATAATTTAAATTGATAACCTACTATTTTATACATTTCAAAACATTTTGAATGAAAATATTATCTAATTATCTATTAAAAGCGAAGGAGAATCCAAAATCTTGGTTTACCAAATTTTATATCGCTTAAGACTATGCTATTAAAACATATTACTAAAAACAGTTTTAAAAAATATATGCTTATAAAGTATAAAATTATCTATGAAAATCAAGCATATTACTCTATAATAGTAGGTACTTTTATAATAAATCAATTTCTCTAAAAAAAATATAAATAAAAAGTATTCAGACTTCTTGTAAGTTATAATAGCTAAAATGTAACCATAACACTTAAAAGTAAGTATTTATAAGTCATTTTTTTAAACTATTTGATATATAAGTTTTTTATAATCACGTAGAGTAGGCATAATAGGCATATACAAATGATGTAATGTATAGTTATAGCAATATTAGTAATTATCTAAAATGATTAAAACTTGAAAATAAAATCTATTTGATTTAAAATCATAATATATATTTATATCTACTACAATTTCCAGTTTTTTTTTTTTTTTTTTTTTATCTTTATACATAAAATTCCTAACCAAGGTATAAGGAACTCCAATTATTCATGATTCGTATTTAGTCCTAAAATATCATGTACGAACGTTTTATATCTCACTTTTATATTCAACAAATCAAATTTAAGCAGATAAGTACATTCGGTTATTAAAACAGTAATGTTTTATGAAAATTGCAAAACATCAAACAACTCACAAATAAAAATTATAGTTATAAAATAATCATTTTTAGTTATTAATAATCATGACAAAAAATGTGAAAAATATTTATAGTCCATTATTTGATAGTTTTAATAAAAATAATATAAGGTCTGATGAGTATTATGCTATAAAAAAAATACTGATTATAAGTAATACAAATCATTTTTTAATATGTTATATACAGAAAATGTATTTAAAATAATTACATATGATGGAAAATAAAATTTAATGATCATTTCTATTATTATTTTTTATATACTGTCTATTTATTGTTCTATTCCGTTATTACTTATTTTATTAATTATTTAGAAAAATATCTGATAACTGTAATATCAACTTTGTCAAAAATTTTAATTTGTAATTTTATGAAATTTTATTAAAATGTAAAAATAATACACAGTATGCAATCTATAAAAAAATTATTTTTAAATTTGTATTTATAATTAAATTTAAAGATTAAAACTAGTTTAACTTATATTTAATAATTTAAATTAAATAATAAAATGTATTAATATAATTTAAGACTTCTACATTCTTCCAATGAGAAGTTCTTCGCTATGTGAATTATGTCTTTTTATTTATTTACTTTTTCTAATTATATCACATTTACTTATAATTCCATTTATTTAAACAAATTATGCAATAAAAAAAACCTGAAATTCAATAAATAAAAATTCAAGATCTAAATACATGAGGAAATTCAAATGTTTGCATCCTAATAAACATAATTTTAAAGTAATTATGTTAGATGCTTATTACTTGTAATATGTATATGATCTAAACATGAATATTTTCTTAAAATGATAAATATATATAATATATAGGTTTAGCCAAAAATTATTGAATAATGTGTTAAAAAAATAATATGTGAAAACATTATACAGAAATGTAGTTTATACTATTTGCTTATACTAAAAAATAATACGATTTGACGTAATAGATCCTATAATAATTTATGTTTCCACATTCGTAAATTTGTTCAATTTCGTAATTATTCAATATTTATTTTATAAACAAGCATAATGATTGAAATACTCATAAAATAATAATTATATAACTTATTATGCGATGAAATATTAAGTTTTAACAAAATTAAAGTACTGATCGTATAAATTAAACTACTTACCATGACTATTCTGGAGTTAAGCCTACAGTCTTGTCTGTACTATTACTGTCGCCAAACGCTGAACTAAGTTACAAGCAGGTAACGTTCAAATTCTTCAGGCGTCAATAACGATAACACTTCCTAAAATCATTTAAACAATATAAATATATATATGCATATACACACACATACGAATTGTTTGAAATGACATATTTCAGTTTTAAAACCAGACTGGCTAAACTGTTGATTATCTTGAAAAAAATTTATTACATTTTCTTCTTAATCGACAACTATTCAAGATATGACTAACAAAAAAAATCAAAAGAATTTCATATTTTCAGAGTATTTTATGTATATATAAATAATTTAATTGGCTGTTTGTATCCATAGTAAAATATCAAATATTTTTAAACAAAAGTACACCATACATTATTATAAAATAAATCATAATTAAATAGAATATAACTAATTTTTTAAGAATATTTTTACTGGCTAAACGGAATATCAAGTATTTAACCACATATTAAATACCTACTTACAATGTTAAAAATATATCTAATTATATAAATGTATGACTAATATGAACAAATGGCTTATTTGTTAAATAAGGTATAATAAAATATGAAATTTTTAATAAGCTTACTAGAGGAAAAAAATAACTTCTTAAAATTTATCAATGTAAAAACAATTATACAAAACAATTGATTAAAAAAAAAAAATATTTTGACGTCGATTAAAACACAATAAACTTAAAAAAAAAAATTAATTTTGTACAGAAGTATATCAATTTTTGAAAACATTTGTCTAATCGGGTATTTTTCTTGAAAACACCTAATTGTAATTGTTATCCCGTTGAGTGACTTAAAAATTCCATAAACAAATCAAAGTATGCGACATTAATAAACTTTATACTATATTTATATACTTGAAAATATTATGATATATTCCAATTTTACTATCAATAATTTAAATTTCTTAGATTCGTTTAATAAATTTATTTAATATCCACATTAATAACCTTATATTATGTACCTTTTCAAACATTTCATTTCGTAGTATTGTGAATATTTTTTTTTTACTATAATTTTTAAGATGTTTAATTAATGCTTAAAAATTTGAAAATTTTTATGGTGTGTATAAACAATAATTTTCCTTATTAGTTTATTAATTAAATAAATTTCACACCATTAACTAAAAATTGAGAAATTTGAAAGCTTCTACTACTATATTGTAGCCTGTAGGTTATAAGTAAAAGTAAGATTTTAATGACTTTAAAAAATACACAAAAATGCGTTTAAAAAAATGCAAAAATAACCTAAAAACTCTAAAAAAATTAATTTAAAAAGTGAGCCAAAAATGTACTAAGTTGAGCGAAATCAGTTTAATTTTAAAATAGTTATCATTATTATTTATTAATTTTTTATATTATATTCAATAAGTAAAAATTCGTCTTACGAAATAAATTAAACAAATAATACATTCAAATTTAAGTTTTTAATTAATTAGGTATATTACTTTTTTTAATATCAATGAACTGGAGTAGGTAATTGGGATTACTTTAACTTCACATATTTAAAACAGCTTAAAATAAACAAAAATGAATTTAAATAGGTACATAAAATTAACAAAATATTTTTATTAATAAATGCAATTGAAATAAAAAATCCAAAATAAAAAAATTACATATTCTAAATTGTTATGTAACGAACAAATTTAGTGTTTGGTTAGAACTGTACATCACTTAAAGAAAAAAGTTATAACTTATAAGTACATATATCTACTTCGTCATTGAGTAATTACTTTTTAAAAAATAAATAAATAAACTAATTCCATAAAAATTTGAGCTTAAAAATTATTTAAAAAGTAATTTTTACACATTTTAAATAGTTTTGAATAATCTCAGTTAGATTTCAAAATTATTAAAAAAAAATGTTCTGAGACTTTTTTACTGTTTACAAGGTAGGTATCAAAAAGATCAAATTTTTTATTAGAACAAACCTCAATATTGATGATTAAAGTATTTTTTCTGCTTCGAAAACTATCATGAGAAACACAAAAACAAACACTTCATTGTAGAACCAATACATTTCTCACTCCACTCAAAACCTGGAAAACGCATAGCGTTCAATGTTCATAATTGATATTGAGTACAATACAAATACACAAATCAGAAAACGTGAAATTATGACAAACTAGTTTTATCATCACATAATATTTTTGGTAATTAGTAAAATGATATAATAGTACCTATATTATGTGCCTTATGCGTGTTTTAATTATTCATTAATTGATATTTAAGTGAATGTGCCCTGAAGGTGGACAATATTTATAAAAATTAATATCAGGCATTTTTTTTCTTTTAAATTGGTTTTTGGTTAATATTTTTGAGGATCAGCTCTTTGCAGTCGGCAACTCGACAGCAACAGCACATCACGTACAATTTTCATGAAAATATAAATAAACAACAACGTTCACAATGACGGTGACCGTTAGTACCTATAGAATACACATTAAACATGTATATTTTATGTAATATAATTTTAAGGAACAGTTGCTGTTTTACATAAATGATTTCAAATATTGTATCGTTGTGTATAAGAATTGCATTATACATAATAATATTATTACAATATAATAGTTTCGGATGTTTCAATATTTATTTTTCACAGGTGAAATTCATTGTGTTGTCCTTGTTATTACTGGTTAACTACTGTGTGTTCTTAGTGGCGGCACCGGCAACTAGTTCAACCAAGCCCAAAACATATTTGGTGAGAAATAAGAACGTCTCGAATGCAAAAGACCAACTAATACTCGCGCAAGCATATTTTTTACACACAATTGTCATAAGTTTCTACACAGTACCCATATAACCTTCCTAATTTCAAAAACTTAACCTAACCGTCTTTGTCAAAACGCGAGCAACGAAACCATTTTAGATTAATAAGTGGTGTTACAAACTGCATTTAATTGTAGACCTGAATAAGTGTTCTATAATTGTTTTCATACTGTATTAAAATTACCATAACTATCTGAATCGACTAAACCATTTGATAATACTATAGGTAGTTATTATTCGGTATTTTGGTTTACCCTTTTTATTTTCTGTATTACGACTTAACACTCCAATACTTGTATCATTTATTTAATAGTTATATTAATTATATTTGATGCAATGTTTAGCCTCATCGTCTCGTGCTGGTATTATAATTAATTGTATTAACTATTTATTATTAATCATTGCTTAGTAAAAATTATCACAAGGTTTATAAAACCAAATTGACACAACAATAATGATAATAAAAGATGTACACATCGGTTTTTACACATGGATCACTAAATATACTAACAACACAATGTATAGAGAATAACATTATATTTCTCACGCGATGTCAATAAAAACATTTAAAACACCAGTTTCCCTGTATTTAACGGTAAAATGACGTGAGAAAATTATCGTAAACATTTCTTAACTAAAATCCATTATCCACGTTAAATATTACAATATTATGCGCTATAGTTGTTTCATATTATTTATTTTTATCGTTAAACACTTAAACTATACCCATTTTTGAATTTCAGTTATGCGCTCAACGACGGGACGGCTCAGATGAAAAAAGGAACGCTAGTACAAAACGACGATGGAACCGGTTTCGTATTAAACCAAGAGGGGTCGTACTCGTTTGTCGCCCCCGAAGGCTACAATGTAAAAATGTCGTACGCAGCTGACAAGAACGGTTTCGTAATGAAAGGATACCCCTAGTTCATATAAAATATAATTTATCAAATACATAAAAATTATGCCTTCGCAATATACATATTTACACATAAAATAATATACAAGGTATAATTTATATAAGTATATATATATATATATATTAATATATCATAATTTTTAACATGGTTTTTGATTTTCTACGTTTATTCACCCCTCTACGTCTAAGTAAAGACGTGGGCTCGAAAAATGTTACGGGTAAAAGTGAATTTTCAAAAGTTTTATTTTACTGTTTTTAAAATTGAGTGACCTCTCATTTTAAATGTTTTTAATAGCTTAATAACTAATAAGTAATAACTATAATGTAGGTAGATAGGTATTTCCTAATATTATTATTTCTATAGTCCATTACAATCAATTACACAGAGATACTGTATATTTTAGTCTTTATACACATATTCAAAAGGTAAACGCTGTGTTAAATACACGTGTATATATTATTACTTATTTACATAGTTTAAATTGTATAAAATCATATTTAATAGTTATATATTTTATTACTTTATTTTAATTTCCTATGCTTATTAAATTGTATATTTACTTAAAAACATTGGTTTCATTTAAAAGTTAAAACCAGGGTTATTTTGTTATGATTAGTTATGAATGTTTTCACTAATTTTGGAAATTATATTTTTTAATGAATATCGATATGATCAATTTCAAGAATAGGCTCTTAATTATTAATTATTAGATAGGTAAAATTTCAAAAAAAAATAATATAAAACAATTACTAATTTAACAAATTTTTCCAATAAATTTACCGATAAATATAAAATTTAACCTAGCCTAGACAAGCGGTATATATGATCAATTGATGAATGATGAACCAACTGCTCTCAAATAAAATGTGCATAGATCATTATTTTTTACTAATAAAAATATTATTAAAATATATTATACTTTAATTTATTTGTACTAAATTATTGACACGAATAATATTATTATAAGCAATTTTACTACTTATTATTACTTATTACTGTAATGCACAGATTATTTTAATGTAGCAATAAGATACATCTGAGCCATAAATCAGAAATAATGTAATTAATTTTATTTTCATGTTTTATAAGTACTATTATGAACAATTTTCGTTTAAATTTTTAAAATGAAAAATAATGAAGATACTGATAAATCAATATGAACATTAACTACACACATTTACGTACTTAATTACTAAGCATAAAATATTATGTTATTATGAAGTGAATAATAATATTACATATAGGAATATTGTATTTTATTAAATGAGTACAATTTAAAACACCCTTATCAAAAATATTAATAGCTAGTAATTGAATTAATAACCATACTCGAGATAAAACCAAATATTAACTAAAATAATACAATTATGTAAAGTTATTATAGGTTATATAATTTATATTGACATTTGTAACAATTATGAAGTATAAATATTCATAATAAACACAATAATTTTAGTTTTATTTTTTTCCATTACGAAAGCATTAAATTATCATTATATTATTACAGGTATTGTAAACGCTTACGTTATAATTTTCTTTAGTTTCTTAAATTTAATATTTTTAAGCAGCAATACATAATATCTACATTTTACAAAGAAGATTTAATAACAATCTGCCAGTTTAATGTAAATGAAACACTCTCTGGTCTCTCTGTATATATACATAAATTATATTACTTTATTAATATTTCAAAATAAATAAAATAATTAAAATGCGTATGGAGTGTTAATATTATATAATTATTTCTATTTTTTATTTTAATCAAAGAACAATTTATAAATGTACAAATGTACAGTGTAACTTTATAACATTAACCGCTAAATTTTTCGGATCAGTGTTTTATATGGGAGTATATTAAGAGCTAATAGGTATTTAAAATAAGTAAGTAAAAATATAAGTGTATTTTTTTTCTTTCATCAATATTTCTGTAATCTAGGTTTTTTTCAGGGTCACATTTAAAAATTTTAAACAATTGATTTTAATTTCATACCGTATAACAAAATATTTTTTCCGAACGTTCATATTACCTACATATATTTTAGATTAATTATCAATACGGTTCTACAATAGTTTATCAAAAAAAGATCGATTATACACTTCAGCTGATAAAATTACATAAAATGTATAACCTGATTTAATCTACAGACAACAAATAACGTATTTTATCATGCAGTACATTGAAAGTCACTTAAACACTTAAAATATATGAAAATACCGAAAAATAATCATTGAATATCACAACAGAAAAGAGAACATGTATACATAGCTTAAATAGTTTTAAAATAATTTCTTTAATAACACGCAGTTAAACTACTTTTAAATAATGATAATAATAAAAATAAAACAAAGCAAATGTAATTAAAAAATGCCTTTGAGTTTTCATAAATTAAAAAAAGAAAATGACAAAAAAAAAACATAATTAGATTCGTTTTCCGATAATTATAATGTAAGTGCCTACTAGCTAGATGTAATTACTCTACAAAGTCATCAAAAATAAAATTAATTATTTATAAATAATTTGTTTATCGTGTATACTGTACGTCATAGATAACTAAATCTATTCATCACACGTTTCTTCACAATATTTTGATCATTCTCAAACTATTCAGTAAAAATAAATAAATGTTGACATTATAAACACATCAATATCCAGACGCCAGACGACAATTAAAATAATTATATACATACCATTGTAAATAAATGGTTCATATTTAAAATCGTGATTGTCAGTAATAATTTTAACACGAAACAGAAAATGATAATAAAATAAATATAAACATATATTTTATTTTAAATTATTTTTCTCATTTTCCATTATGCTGCTCCTTTGGAACTGCGACGAATAATTTTAATATCTTTGACATATCTTATATGTGTAATGCATATACTTATAATTTTAAAATTAGTGATCCTTTTTACACATTAAACTTGTAATATCTGAAAGTGGAAGGCTGAATTTACTATTAATCAATTTGAATTTTACTTAAATGATGATTATTTTTCAATCGAGTTTACAATTGCCCGATTATTATTAAACCAACACTGATAATTTTAAGCTTTTAAATAATTGTAGGGAAACGGAGTAAATAATATAATAAAATTGTATTGTGTTATATTATTGAGTATCTACTAATACTCTACTTTACTTATACTATTTCAACTTTAAAATCAACAAAACACAAAATATAGTTGTTCAATAATTAATGTATTTTGTATTTACATGTTTAGCTCTGTGTTCAAAATATGAATATTTCATTTAAAAACTAATGTTAATAAATAAATTTAAAAATGTATGTTTAGTGTAAAAATTAAATAAATAAATTAAATACATTATATTATGATATAGACAAGAAAATATATAGGTATATATATATATTTTTTATCTTAAGCATACGTTCTGAAAACCAAATATTTTAATCATTACACTTTATTTTATTTCATATGTATTTAAACCTATACCAGGTTAATTTTATGTTCCAACTTTTTACTATAACTACAATACTACATAATCAGTTTAAAATAATAACGAACAATATAGAATGGGCGCATGGACATTTAAATCTGCTACAATATTATAATGATATATCATACGACTATGGAATATGTTTGGACTTTTCCTGTTAAACTCTAGCGGGTACATCGTTGCTGGATTCGACTATCTTGAAACCATCCTTGTCGGCTGTGTACGTCACTGTAACTTTGATGCCTTCAGGAGAGATGTACGAGTATGAGCCCTTTTGAATCAAAACATAATCGTCTCCTTCATCATTCAGTACCAACGTTCCTTCTCTGGTTTGCGATGTTCCGTCATCCACCTGATAACTAAAATTTAATACGTCGTTACATGATATTATTTACCATCAATTTAATTTGTATAATTTAGGGTGATTCAACAAGTACGCAAAGCTAAATAATTTGGGATTTTTTCCTTTAATAACATATTTATCAAAGTTCTAATTTTTGGAATTTTTAACTTTGTAAGTATGTTTAAACACAATATTTTTAAATACTTTTTTTTTCAATTCCATTTGAAAACTGTTTTTGTATTGATGCGAAATTCACTTTTTTAATTGAGAACCCCCCCCCTCTTCTTTATTGTAAATTTTTAAGACAACTTTTATTCTTATGTACATAAATTTAAATTCAAATAAGCACTTAATTAATTATTTTATTTTATGTACTGATTATAATTTAATTAACTAAGATGATTTATTAATCATAACAAATAATCAAAAAATTGAAGTTAAATTTCTTTTAACTAATGCACATAATGAGCTAAATTGTTTTTGATCCCATTAAGTTATAACAATTTAGTTAATTTTATAGTCATATAAAGTTATTTTTTATAAAATTTACTTATTGTGCTTCAGCATATAATATTGTATAACCACAGTACAGTCTTTAGACTGTATAACAAATCAAAGTATACTTGAAAATATGGTTTTAAAGTGTTCTTAAAAATTCTAAAAATCATAATTTGAATAAATTCATTATTAACGGATAAAATTAAGATAAATAGTAAGTACACTTGGTGAATCGCACTATATTTCATAAATACATAATATATTTTCAATAAATAACATGCATTTTGTTTGAAGTTAAACAAAAAATTAGTATATTTTTAAAGGTAATTAATGTTGTTTATTTTATTCCTATCGATATTAAATAGTATCTAACCAACCATTAACCAATACATAAAAGTTTTAAGTATAGCTTAGTACCTAATCATAATATCCTAGAAATTGATGAAATGAAAAACCTGTACATAAGTTCATTAACTATATGTAACTCACTTGAGGCTGAACTGTCCGTTATTATCGTAAACATAGTCGTTTCTCAACAGTTGCGCAATCACAGGGGCCTTTGGTTTTTCCACTGGATATGAAGGCACTACGGCAGCGGTAGACCATTGTAAGAAGACAAATATCGCCAAAACTACAACCTATATTAATGACGACACAAAGTAGCACTCAAAAAATTTTAATTTTAAAACATAAATTATTAATATATAAAGTAATTATTATTTTCATTTTTAAGCTAGTAGAACTATATGAAATATAAATCATCAGTTTACCGGAATTGTATTCATTTCGTTTTTCGTTGATCGATGAAATGAGAAAAATTTCAGGTATACGTATGAATGTCCAATAGTGATGGTTCCAATAGCTGAACTGACTGGGTGAACGATGCGCAAGTTAATTTATAAGATTATTTTTCGATAAAAAAAATACCTTATATTTTGAAAGAAAATATGTAGACATCATTAGGTCAAATTACATATACGTTAACTGATCGAAAAACACCGATTATTTCGTCTATATTGCTTATACTTAAAAAATCATTAATTCGCGCCCATAATTTCCTTGCATGCAGTAATATTTAAAATTGTCCATACTACACTGACCTCTTTGATAATATTTTTGTTCGGCACTTGTAAAATAATATTTTATTGATCAAATACTAAAAAATATTATACCTATTTAAATTAGTCAACGATAATAAATAATATAAAATCTAGTTATCCAACTTGAAGAAGAAATGTAAAAAATCAATAATTATTTTATAATAATAATAGATTGGTTATAAAAACTTAAATGAAATTCTAGGCTAGGTTTGTTTAGCTAATTAAATTTGATAATGTCATTAAATTAATCACAGAACCTTGGTGATTAATTGTGTAATATAATAAGTTAATATTTCTATAATTTAAACACGATAACTATAAATTGCGTTTGAATTTATAAAAACAAGTACCCATAATAGAAACGTGAATAATAAAAAATAATATAGGTAGTGTCGTATTGAAATAAAATTTATTGCAAATATAATATTAATAATATTATTTTCTTAAGAAAAACTTCAATATGACAATGAGTAATAACACTTGAATTTTCCTTGATCAGCCACTGTTTTCTCATACAATTAGAAATTTTATAAGTGCTAGTGTTCTGTATATATATGTACCAAGAATAATTGTATACGCCTTATACATACATAAAATAATACAATAAATAAATTGCATTCCCTACCTACTTTTTCACTTGTATTATTAACTCTGAATAATATAAACATATATATATTATAATATATAAGTGTATATTTAGTCTATAAACAATTTATAATTAATTTTTATTTATTATTTTTAGGAGGGGTGTAAAAAATTAATCAGAAAAATATAATAACAAAATTTAGCAAACAATTTCCTATACTAAATTAATTAATATAATATACGCAATTATTAATTAACTATGAAACAACACAAAGTCGTAAATACTAATGAACGTAAATAAAACTAATTTACTATTCAAACTATATTTAAATTATTATGAAAAAAAATAACAAAACTTAGAGAAAAAACATACAATTTCATAGAATAACATAATATTAAACACAATATATTGTGTAGTTGTGACTTTTCAATAAATAAATATATTACTAATATTGAATATTATATTTTTATTATTTCTAATCTAAGTAGTATAATACACTATATTTTTTGTAATAACTCTAGCAATTAAAATAAGAATATAATATAACAGATAATTTATAAATATCATTATGATATATCTACTTTAAATCAGATCTGTGCTGTATAAATGAAAAAAAATAGTAAATAAATATAAGAATATCATATTATGTATCTTGCTTACATTTTTATACTATACAGTTTCATCCATCGTGTTTACATTCATGTATTGTTTTGATAATAACCAGAAATGGCATTCCTAAAAAAAAAAAACAAATATTAATTATAAACGAATTGTAAAAAAAAAAAAAAAAAAAAAAATACAAAAATGTTATTTTCATATGTCACAATAATTTAATTACATGGGATCTTCGACAGAAAATAATTTTGTTAAGAATTTGAACAGATTTTTTAAGAATACATATATTGGGTGCTTGGTGCTGACTTTTGTGTATTTTTCAAAACCATGTGCGTACCGAAAAACATCATTAGTATTTTCATTATGTGTGCTGAAACCAACAAAATTGAGCATATTAATTGAGATTTTATTATAGTTATATAATATTATCATAAGACCACGTAACGAGTTAAAATTCATGGAGATCAACAGTAATTTATATTGACCTTTCATAATATAAAAGAAGGCAGGTGGTTTTTTTCTCATATGCATAAGGGAGAGAAACCCTATCCTAAATTTTTAAAAGTTTTATATTGTATGCCAAATACTAATATTAGTGAAAATCCAAGAATAAATAAATACAATTATTAAAATTTAAATAATTTAATGTAACCCCCAACTAAAAAAAAAATTAATTCTAAAGCCATACCTACACGTTATGATACTCTAGAAAAATAGTATTTTTATCAAAAATCAGTGAAAAATACTCATTGTACGAAGAAAATATCAAATCAATAAAACATTCCCTTGAAAATATATTATAATAAAAAATAATCATAAATATGTACAGAATAAGTACATTTAATCTAAAAATGAAATAAATATCAAAATTGTTTTGAAATAAATCTTCAGAAAATCATTTTAATTTAATAAATTAATTATTTTTAAACTTAAGTATGACTATAGAAATATAGAGTATAGATATTTAGTGTTTAGCACTTTTCAAAATAATATTATTATATTATCGAGAAATGAGCTAAAATGCCATAAGGAAATAATTAGTTTCTATGTATAATTTTCAACAACGTTAAACATAATTCCTTACTAACATACCAACTAGCAACTGTTTACTTTTAACGAGTTATTTCTTGATAAAATCTAACGTGAGCTCAATGAAATATTTAATGTTTTCCAGTACCACAATACAAAAATTTACTCGGAACATATTTATTTTACTATTTTATTAATATAACCCTCTGTTTCAACTTAAAAAAAAAAAATCTCAAAATATTTAAAATACTTCAAGTAACGTTTATATAATATAACACTAAAATTAACAGTATCGCCTAATTGTTTTAAAAAAAAAATCAATTACTATTTTTTTTTAAACAATCGACATAATGTGATTAAAAAACTACCTAAAACCTAATATTTTATGAAAGGATAAAATGAAAATAATACAATATTTTAATATTGATGTATAAATAAGTATTTTCATACAATATTCCATATCAAGTTGCGCTATTTATAAATTATAAGACTGTTATGTTTCTTTGGTATCTAATACGTAAATTAATAAATCACAAATGTAAAAGGTATAATTCTGTATAATATTATATGATTAAGTAATTTATTATTATTATTATTATTATTATTATTATTATTATTACCAACAATATGTTGAACAACGTACTTAAAATTATCCGGATCATCAAAGTCTGCAGAAACTGTTCTTGATTCCGTTCCGATGAAGAATATAAGGACTAATGCTGTTAAAACCACCACCTATTTTTCGGAAACAAAAACAAATAGTTATTTTTTAGAACTAATGAATCAATAATATACGACATACCGAGAATGTTTTCATTTTGAATCTTGTTAGTGTGGCAGATGAAAAATGATGTTTTGTCGGCTGTCCAAAGAATTGACAATAATAGTTATTGATGATAGAACACAAGCAATGGTTACAAATCAACGACTAACGAATAAAGTATTCACTGTTTGGCATTTATTTTAGTAAAATAATTAATTAATTACTATAATAACTATGTTATTAAATATAATATCTAATCTGCATAGAACCGTAACAAATAGAAACGTCGTTAGGTCAACTGAAATATTTTCAAAGTAGTGCGTCATCTATACGTGGCACAATTATTAATACTTAAAAATTTGTACTAGATTTATCTTTAATAATATGCTAAATTTAAACTTAAATTCAGAACAATTTTACAAAAGGAGAAGGGAAGACTTAATTGAAATTTATAAATATTTTTAATAATTTTTAACACTAGTTATAGATACTAAAATATTTATCCCTGAATTTTTAATAAGACTGTTAACTTGTTATAACAACTGTTTTATGTATATTCTTTATTTCAAAGTAATTATGAAAAATGTGAAATACTTTTAAAAATATAACGATTTACTGGTATAATGATTATAATAATTTTAACTTTATTAGTGAATTCGGATAATGTGTACAACTATAAATTTGTAAATATTATTATAAGTATTTATATTAAATAAATAGATAAATATTAATTTAATTAAGGCAATAGTTGATATTCCAAATGTATAAGTGGTTTTTTATTAGTACTGCACTACTGCCTAAATGTCTTATAAATTTATAAATTTATATAAGAGAATCAATAATGCTTTTTTTTCCTAAAGAACCAAATAATAAAATTCACTACACAGTGGCATAGCGTGAAACTCGGTTGTTAAATAAATGCAAAAATTGAATTATTAAATAGTGATACTAAAAATGTTGATACTAGAACTTATTAATTTATCAAAGAAATAACATTGTATTCTATAAACTTAAGTTTCTAAGCCAATGTTTAATTAAAATACATATTTTCTTAATGGTTTTTTCTTTTTTTAAGTCATGATAAAAGTTCTACAACCCTCCAACTTGGATATATCTTGAAAGAGTAAGGCCAGGACCCCGATTTAATACGCTTTGTAGGCTATATACACAAAATTTTATACTGAAAAATCAATTTTTATCTACTATGTAAAAACTATATGGTTCACATTGCTCCACTGTATATTTTTGTAATGACACGTCTGTGTGAAACAGGTCTAACAATAAATAATTCCAGATAAGTATTTTTATAAAAAAAAAAACAATGACAATCAAATATATAAAAAAAAAAAAAAAAAACGATTGTTATTCGAGCAAAAACGGGTGATTTGACTTTAAGGATTATAAGTACGAGTTAAACTTAACCAGTTGTTCAATCGACAAGTTATGTTGTATACAAATTGAACCAATTCAAAAGAAAATATTTAAAAAATTCAATATTGAAAAATAAAAGCCACTTTAATATACTCGTTTATATACTTTTTTAACAACTCTTCAAATTTCGTTTCTCCCCTCTCCCTTACTCTGTAATCTACAAATATACTCCTTGTAATTTACTCAATTCGTTTTAAAAATTTAAACTAACTATAATCTTGAATAGGTATCGTATTACTTTATTTCTACAGTAGTTTGTAAAACGTTAATAAATTGTTGTGGAATTTGTATTTTTTATTATTTTCTATGATAACACAATTAAATTATTATTTAAAATTATTTTAAATTGATCAATTACACATTAAATTAATCGACTAAATGAAATTTAATTAACAAAGAATGTGGTATGGTTTTATAATTATTCATAAAATAAAATGCTACAATAAAAATAAATATTTATCTTCGTCTCCATAAACAAATACACAGTTTATAAATCACAGTGGTCAAATAATATTTAAAAGTAATGTAGTCCCACGTGGTACAGGCGTATAGTAAATACAGAGTGGATTAAATTTATTTAGGTATTATCGTCCTACCCGTCTTGGATAAAATCAGTTACGATTTTTTTTTTTTTTGAATGTGGATGTCCACGGCATCTAACCAAATTGATCTCATTTAAACTTTAAATCGTATATAGTTTAATCAATTCGTTTGTTTTATTATTGTACAATGTACAGCAATCTAGAATTTGGATCAACGATAAAACGATTTTTTTTCTCAGGAAAATTGCAAATTATAAAAATTATATTATTTAATATAATTCTACAACCAAATAATTATAAAATAAAAATACTTATTCAGAAATTAATGACACCAATAATAATTATACCGTAAATTATGAATGCAACAGTATGGTATCAATAAAAATGCGATAAAATAAGTGTATTGGCATTTGTAACTATTATTAATGTTCATCATAGATGAATATTAAACTAAAAAATATAGACTATAATGTAGCTTTGATTTTAAAAATTGACTAAGTGGTTACATTTTTTAATACAATCAACGCCATTTTTTTCCGTTTCTTTACTTACCACAAACATTTAAAGTTCAATATATAACTAATTAAAATTATTGGATAATAATAATTATTTTTTAATAAATTCAATTTTTGTTCATTGAAACTAATAATTTTTAAATCTATTTTTTGTGCCTATCTGATTGGTTTGTTTTAATGATAAGTGGATTTTGATGTATCTTTAAACCTTTATTATTCTCAAAAATACACCCAATAACCTGATCTATTTAAGTCAATGAAAGTTATACACATACGTGTTAACTCTTAGATATTTAATTTATTCTTCATACCTAACTTTAAAATCTGAAATTCACACAACACAAACTAAGGTACCTATAAAAATGTAAAAACATAAAATAAATTATACAAGGCTGGGCGTTAACTAGTTAGAAATTTAAAGTTAAGTAACTTTTTACTAAGTTATATAACAAGTAATTTTTGTTTTAAAGGAACTTATAACTTAAATTATTTAAATTATTTCCATGGTTTGTTGTCAGTAATCAGTTAATTAATTGTATATCTAATCATGTTAAACTTGTTTTGTATTCTTATTTTAACCTCGTCGGTTTAAAATATATTTTTTCTGTATAAATTATTGTTTTTATAGAATATAATAAAAATAAAAATCAGATATATATATTATCCTAAATATTGGGTGTAGATTGTAAATACTAAACTATAATCTATAGACCGTCAGCGTGTTGCTGTGCACTATTTCTGAATTTCAATAAGGATCAAAATAACTTTTACAAATAAAATTATATATAGATACGTTTCCACAGATAATTACAATCTCTCCAAAACATATTAATTTGAAATATCTGAACAATAACATTACCATATTATAGGGGGCGTATGTAATTTGCGCCAAAAACAACCCAAAAAAAAAAAAATATATGTAATTTGCGCCACATCTAAAATTGTATTTTGGTAATTTGCGCCACTTTTTTAGTTTGTAATTTGCGCCAAATAAAACTAAGTAAAAAGGCAATATGTAATCTGCGCCATCGTTTACCTACAAAAATTGTAATTTGCGCCACAGTTCACAAAATTCACAAAACGAACTCCATGTATATTAAATAAGTAAATTTTCGTTTAGTAATAAAACATATAAAAATCTGATATATAAAAAATGATAATATGCTGAAACATTTTAATTTTAATAAATAAAAAAAAAAAAATAATTGTAAATAAATGAATAAATATAAAGTTTCGTTTAGTATGTAAAATTTTCGTTTAGTAATAAAACTTATAAAAATCTGATAGGTATATAAAAAATGATAATATGCTGAAACATTTTAATTTTAATAAATAAAAAAAAAAAATAATTGTAAATAAATGTATAAATTTAAAGTTTCTTAAGTATGTACAATTTTCGTAGTATAACATATAATTTTTGAAATAAAATACCTAGCTACTTATAATACTTAGCTTACTCACGTTTTTTTTTATATTTATAGCTTAATGACGAAACTAAGCCTTTTCTGTCAATTTTATTTTGTCTGTAGTCTTCATATATTTGTTGAAAAGTTTCCAAACGAATTTTATTTTTAGTAGAATTTCGTTTTTTAAGATGTATACTTTTAATTTTAATCAATGTTTCGGTTTGAAATCCTTTCAGTACATCCAAAAAGTGGTAAATAGTAGGATGTGGGTGATAGAACTCGGAATTGAAACGTGAATGATATGATTCGCAAGCATTAGTAGTGAGAGATAGTGACGCGATATTCGCAGCCCAAATTATTGGTGGAAATTTAGCCTCTTCACAGATATATGTGTCAACTAAATAATCGGCATATTTTTGAAATCTTATGTCATTAGGAATCGATGACATAAAATCTTCAATAAAACAGTTACTGACTTCATTTGGAGAAATAAATGGCAACCCAAATGTATGGTTTAGCCACTTGCTTTCTTCTGTTTTATTGTTTTGATATACGTTGGATAATCCTAATTCCTGAATTTTTCTATACCACGACTGAGTTAGGTGAAATCTACAACCAAATATTTTAGTGTCATCCCAGACTTGTCTCAATGCTACATGAATTGCTTCTTCAAAATCAGATATAAATAAATTTGGTTTTAGAGAAAGTTCACGTGCATTACACAAATGTATGATATTTTTAAATAAATTTACGTAAGTTGAAGTTTTTTTGTCTGGAAGTAATGCAAATAATAGTGGTATATAATGATCATTGCATAAACCATGCAAAGAAAACAATTGCGTAAATAACTTGGGACAATATTCAAAAGTTCCATCCATATATATAATCTCAGATTCGCATAGAACTTTTAAATTTGTGTCACATGAAAATATTATTATATGACAGTTCGGATCATTTATTAATAAAAATTGCTCATTGAGGTCCGTTTTCAAATTTAAATTGCTTATACTATTTTGCAATTCTTCCATTGTTTTAGGTAATGGTGGCACCATTTTTCTACGGGCGTTATAAATATTACGTCGAACTAGTGATATATCATCAGTAGTGATAGTTTGTAAATTAGATATATTTTCAGAAATTTCAGTTCGTAATATCTTACTTGGTTTAGTATACAGATTTTCCACAGCTTTTCTCTTACATCCGTTTGAAAACATTTTTCTGTCTATACTTGGTTGATCATGCCCGTTATGTTCATTTACAATTTCAACTATTTCTACAATATTTTCTATAGAAGTATACACTTTTGCAGTGCAAGTTCTGACAGTACAACGCCATCGTACTGAAGCATTTTTCGATTCATGCACTTTGCGATACGTAAAATTTGAAAATAATAATAAATCTTTACCTCTGGTGCTTTTAATAATTTCACCAATATTTGTACTATTTTCCATTACTTATATTTTTATAAAATTTTAAAATAAAATAAATAACATGAACGCACACGCGATTTATATCGGACTAATTGTAAATATCACGATTCGCGACATTGCTGTTCAATATTAACAATATGTAACAATAGATTGAAAATTTTCGTTAGATTAGACGTAATCTAATAGAGATGATATGTCTATTATCAGTAGAACACAACAATATTATATTGGATACACGTCGATACGTATTATTGACTATTGTATATCCTATGTGATTATTTCAGTAAATTTATCTGGTAAATTCCAGCAATACTGAAGTTAAAAGTGTGGCGCAAATTACATATTCCTTTTCGTTTTCTGTCGTGGCGCAAATTACCAAAATTAATTTGTATATGTGGCGCAAAATACATGTTATGTTTTTATATTTTGGCGCAAATTACATACGTCCTTAAATGTACCTTTTGATGGCGCAAATTACAGGTAATTAAAATGGCGCAAAATACCATCTCCCATTATAGGTACTCAGTTTAAAATACCCCAATGCCGTGAATTCATGATAATATTTTAAACAATTAACTAACAGAAAATCAACCTAAATATTACACTCGTATATCTCCAATGAATAAGGTTCATCATTAAATAGTTTTCCTTTTCATTTTTTTTTTCTTTGTCAATTATTCTTACATATATATTAATTTTACTATGTATATATTATATATTTCTCAAATTTTCTTATTTTATTTTATGTAAATATTTGGTTTGAAAAAAATTTGATTAATTTTTAGCCAAGTTAAATTAACTTTTTTCTATTTAACTTGTAAGTTACAAAAAATTTAAATTACGTGTTAACTCATTTCAACGTAGATTGTACGTTTTATTTAACTTAGTCCAGTGAAAAGATTTAAATTTCTGTAGTTTAATATACTAATATTGCCTATACATTACGCCCTACCACTCATCATGTAAAAAATTAACTAGACCATGAAAAAGATCAATTTTACATAAAATTTAAACCTATCCTTTCTTTTCTTCACATTTATAATTAAAATTAACTTTTCTTATTTCACTCTACAAACGTAAGTTTGTACATTGAAAAAATTAATAACATTAACAAATATTATAGACATTATTTAATAATAATCTAGATTGATACATTTAAACATAATTAACGATTATTATTAAATTTTACCATAAACCATAAAACTTTCTACAACACAATTAATGTTTATTTTATGGCAATAATGCATTATGTATACTAATAGCTTCTATCAGTATGAAACTAGTCTCCATATTTAGGTAAAATGCATAAATACTTGGTGGGATACAGAAGAATTTTATGAACATATATGCAATTCACAAAAATAAACCCACCTTTACGAATATACGAATATAAAAAATATGCTTGCTATGTAAATAAAATAGAAGAAATTAATATTTGGTAGTCTACCAATACTACTCACTAATTATTGTTCATTTTACTTAACTATTATTGTAGTAATAATTTAATATTAGTATAATAAAGCATTTAAACGTTTATGAATACTTAGGGATAAATAATCCAAATTAAAAAAAATTTTCAAATCCAAATTTTCAAATGAGTTTAATGAATACATTTAGTTGAAATGAAAACTGTATATTAATGCTAATTGGATATAATTATATATTGAAGTATACATTGGAGTTTTATCTATCATTCGGTTTTATATAAGTTATGATATTATTAAACGCAGTATAAATTTATGGTACACTATTTATTTTATTTAAATTCTATTTCTTTTGATAAAAAAAAAAAAAAAAAAAAACTATTTGAATATAGACAACAAATTATTATAGGTATAAATATTAATAATACATTATTTTTTTTCAATTTTATTATTTATATATTTATAAGTAACTAGTAAACTTGTTAAAACAAATTTGATAAAATTACAATTGGACAATATTTATAGACCGGTGTTTTGTAAATACTAATGAAAAAACTATTAATTAGATAAGGCTTGTTTTTCATTCTGCTCTTGGTACTTCTTCATTCTATATTCAAGTTCAGGTCTAAAATGTCTGATCAGCCCTTGTACAGGCCACGCGGCACCATCTCCAAGAGCACAAATTGTATGCCCTTCAATTTGCTTACTAATCTCCCATAACATGTCAATTTCTGAAGACTGAGCTTGCCCGTCAACAAACCTATACATAATTTTGTTCATCCAATTGATGCCCTCACGACAAGGTGTACATTGTCCACATGATTCATGTTTATAGAACATAATCAAACGCGCAATAGCTTTTACAATATCAGTTTGCTTGTTCATTACAATCACAGCTGCTGTTCCTAAACTAGTTTGAGCTGCTACCAACCCATCAAAGTCCATAATTGCAGTTTCACAAACATTTTTTGGTATAAGTGGTGTTGATGAACCACCAGGAATTACAGCCAACAAATTATCCCAACCACCAATTATACCACCAGCGTGTCGTTCAATCAATTCTTTTAAAGGAATTGACATTTCTTCTTCAACAGTACATGGGTTGTTTACATGACCAGATATATTGAAGAGCTTAGTTCCAGAATTTCTAGGTCTTCCAAGACCCAAAAACCATGCACCACCACGGCGGCAAATGGTAGGTGCAACAGCTACTGTTTCAACATTAGATACTGTAGTGGGACAACCAAAAACTCCGACATCAGCTGGGAAAGGAGGCTTCAATCTTGGTTTACCTTGTTTGCCTTCAAGTGACTCAATAAGTGCTGTTTCTTCTCCACAAATATAAGCACCAGCTCCTCTGTGCACAAATACATCAAAGTCATAGCCAGAGTTGCACGCATTTTTTCCTATAAGACCAGCTTGATATGCTTCACAAATAGCTTGTTGCAAATTCGAAGCTTCATTGTAAAACTCTCCACGGATGTAAATATAAGCAGCACAAGCTCCCATTGCTCTGCCAGCAACCAAACATCCTTCAATCAATTTATGTGGATCGTGCCTCATAATTTCACGATCTTTGCAAGTGCCAGGTTCTCCTTCATCAGCATTAACAACCAAATACTTTGGGCGGCCATCAGAAGGTTTATTCATAAAACTCCATTTCATACCAGTTGGGAAACCGGCACCACCACGTCCCCTCAAACCGGAAGTCTTAACTTCATTAATAATGTAATCTGTACCTTTTATCAAAATTTCTTTCGTCTTGTACCAATCACCGCGTTTTAACGCACCCTTCAATTGCCAATCATGGCGTCCATATAGATTCGTGAAAATCCTGTCGGAATCTGAAAGATTACCATATGACGCCTTTAATTCTGGTGGAGGAGTTGCTGCAGTAGTGTTGCGACGTGTCTGCAACGCATTTTTAAACGCCAAACTCTGTAGCCCTATAGCTCCGCCATGACCTTTAGCCACCAGATTTGACCTCACCAAAACTGAGCCGTTCATTTCTATCGATAACTACAAAATGAAAACAATAAAGAAAATAAAACAATTATAGACAAGTCAAACAAAGTAGATTAAATTAAAACGTACGTACCTTACGAGCTGGTAAGAAACTCGTCGTTTGTCGTAAGTATGTAGTAAATTATTTTTGCTATTCAATTGCTCCTTGTTGTGAAACAGTGATACGACGATAGTGTTATCACTTTCGACGTTCCGGTTTAATAAACTGGACCGTGGTTACCACATAATAAACGTTATCACTTATCACTCAACAAAATGTTTTCTCATCGCTTATAATTTTTTATCTTAAAAATACAAAATGTGAATTCATATTTTGTATTTTCAATTTTGTATTTTACAACGTAAACAAATAACAATCCTATTAAAAATAAATTGACGTATCACGGGCGTTGGTACTATGTACCTACATAATATCAATAACATATTAACATTATTAAGGGATAAATGTTGACCAATTAAAATACAAATTGAACACAAACTACTTGTGAAACTGTTATGCAATCGAATTGTGGGCGACTATGGAGGGAGCCGCTGCGCTTCCATCATTTTCCGTTCAGTGATCATATTAAATTAATATACTATTGTAGAACAAGGTGTTAGTTCGCATTACCAATTTATGATGTAAATCCGATAAGACGGCAGAGATTTGATACCGTTAAAATGGGTACTGTATGATTGTGACTTACATAATAACTACTAAATAATTATAATACCATTACGTACGAGTATAGGGTATAGTGTCATTTGATTTTTTTTATCTTTCTTAGTTTTTTGAATAGGAACTCATCATTTCAATTTACTGTTTAATGCACTTTCACAAACTTTTGTACAGGATGCTTGACTACAACAATGATTGAAATGGGTTGTTCATAACAAATTTAAGCTTTTTATCACAGTAAGCATTAAAAGTTTAGATATTTGAACAATTTGATGATATTAAATATTATTTTGTACATTATACATTTCAGGATGTTGAAAACAAATAAACATCAAGAATATACCTTTGAATTGACCTTAGTGAAATATTTTTTATGTAAGTAGTTACACACTTTAAAAACTAAAAGTACATAAAATAATACATTGTTATTTATTGACAAGAGTTTTAAAATTTTAATAAATCTCCGACTTTTTTTAATTTTCTAAAATTGTTTTTAAAATGACCTTTTAAGATGCTAGTAGGCATAATTAATGCAAATTGCTTTTATCAGTTTAATACTCATTTTTAAGGCAAAACATTCACATAATTATATCTTTGTATTATATGCCTGATTATTAATCATTGTGAAAAATATACTTACAAAGCTGCAACCACAAAGTTAAAAGTTTTGCATAATTTAATATTAAAAAAGAAAAAATTATTTATTTGTTAATATAGCTATGTTCAATGTATTAGTACTAAATATATAAAATTATATACTTTTGATTATGAATCATAATTTTTATTTATTTTTTTAGGAATTACATTTTCCAGCCATGTTCAAATATTCATACATCTATGCTATTGTATTCTTGGACTTAATCAGCATTAGTCTCATCATTCCAGTATGGGGCACTCACTTACGATCTTTGGGCGCTAGTCATTTTCATATAGCCTTATTAGGTTCTACATATTCATTTCTACAATTCCTATCTGGTACTCCAATTGGTGCACTCAGTGATCATTATGGTCGAAAGATTGTACTTATTGTTACAATATGTATTTGTGCTGTAGCTTATTTCTTACTAGGCTGTGTGAAGTCATTGATATTAATAGTATTAATTCGTGTTCTTCAAGGATGTTTAAAACACTCACAACTTTTGTGCAAGACACTAGTTAATGACCAAGTACCGGCTGACCAACAGACTACAGTTTATGGGCGAATGAATGGATTTTCTTCTCTCTCATTTGTTATTGGACCAATTATTGGTGGTCATCTAATGGAAAAAAGTGAAGGATTTTATAGCCTGGCATGTTCTACTTCAATAATATTTCTAATCAACGCTTTAGTTGTCTATTTTACGGTTCCCAACACAACTGTACCAAAAAAAGAAAGAAAAAGCGCATCACCATTAAGTGATTTGATGGAAGTAAATTGGAAGGAATGTTGGCCTGCTTTTTCACTGAAAATGTTAGGCGCTGCAGCATTATTTGCATATTTTAGTTCAGTTGGTCTCGCTATGAATGAAAAGTTTAATTTATCCCCATCAGAAGCTGGATATACTGGTGCTTTACAAGGACTTACAGGTGGTATAACTGGGTTTGCTGCAGGAAAAATAGAAAACATAATATTTCCATCTAAAAATCCATTTACCAAATGCTTTTATTCCTTCACAATGTTGGGTATAGGATTTGTTAGTTTAGCCTTAGCACCAAATTTAATTATATTTATGGCAGCTATGATTCCAATTAGTGCCTCAAGTACACTCATAAGAGGATTTAACAATGAAATAATGTATGAACAGTCTTCATCTGATCACAAAGGACTAGTTGCTGGTGCAGGAGCTAGTGCCGCAGCAATATCAAGATTCCTAGCACCAATTATATGTGGATTTACAATGGATATGTTTGGAAATAACTCTGGATTTTTGTTATCTGCATTGTTTTCATTCACAGGAGCAGTGTTATCAGCATGTCTAACTAAGAAATCAAAAGCTCATGTTGAATAAACTATAAAGTATGTGGAATACAAATACTTTTTAACTATGCAAACATAAACACTTGGTTTGCAGTTAAAAAACATTAATAAAACAAAGTACTGGTTTTCAAATTAAAAGATGCTATTAGTCTTAGTTATTATTAATTATGTGTGTATATTATAATATTATTGTTATCTATGTTAATAATTATTGAAAACAAGTTAACTATAATATGTAATGCTATTTTTCTATTGTTTTGATTATGTGGGTTCTAAAATGAAAATGTCTATTTGTTCAGTTCAAAAATTAAATTATATGTATTATATGGTTTCATTTTTACTTCAATTTATGCAAATTATTTCAAATGAGGATAATTATTTTATTCTTGATATTTTTTTAAACTATCTGTAATTATATAACAACTAAGAATGTTTACATGGGTTATTTAAAATTGTAAATGACATCGTCAATAATTATAAGATTTATTTAAGTATATATTATATACGCCTAAAGACTAAAATATATTTTAATACTTAGCTTTAAGAGGGCACTATGCCTACATGTATTGTTTTTGTATTATAAATGCACAACATGCAAATTTAAATTGAGTAGGACCAATCAAATGTTGTTTACTTTAATATTAGAGTAAATTGACTTAACCTATTATCAAAATTAAAAGTAAGATTATTATCTATACTTAAGTGTTGACTATTTTTGATATTTCAATTTTTAAACTAGATATAAATATTTTTTACTTGTGATATTTAAAATTTACACATCTTGCTTAAAAATTAAAATATCAAAAAATCCAGAGCTCCAGAAAAATCATTTTTTTTTTTTTTTACTTTTACTTTGATAATAAATCAAGTCAAAGCAATTGGTCTTATTAAACACAAATTTACTATATTGTATGTTTGTTAAACAAAGTCAACGCAGCAGGTGTAGTGTTGTCTAAAGTTCACAAACAATGTATATAAATACTTATAATTTATGATTTTTTGTGATATGTTATAAGTGACTGATACAAAGTTTGCTGTTTAGGTATCATTAATCCACTTGTAAAATATTTTATAAGTTGTTTGCGCATCACATGTTTTAAAAATAAAACTGTAGTGAATATTAGTTTTAGTGGATGGATAATACAAGCATAATCTCAAAATAAAAAAAAATTGTTATAATAATTATATATATATATTTGTATGAATCTAGTCAAATTTTAGATAATAACATTTTATTTTAATTTATTTTTATAACAATAATGATGCGCAAACATCTTAGTGACCTACTCTTTATGTAGATTATATTATTTTCTGTTTCATTAAAATAAGTATATTGTAAAACAATAATTGTATTTATAATATTTATTTTTTGAATATACCTTATAAATCATATTCTAACAAAAAAATTGTATTACCTACCTCTTAATATAAAACATTTACCTTGAGAATCAAAACTGTTCAATTAAAATTACTTAGGTACTATCTTGCTATACTGCCAACTAAATACGTATAAGTATAAACAACAACTTTTATTTGGTAAATTTAAAATTAAAAACAATTTTTGTTTATTTTTTATTTTGATAATGTATAGTGCATGGTTTTCTGTCAATAAAAATTACTGATTATAAAAATAAAAAGTGGTAAAAAATAATTAATTTTTAAAAACTTAGGTAAATGTTTTTTGTAAATTAAGAGTATTTAGTTTATTACGTTAAATGGAACATTCCATATATCCTACTTTTCCATTTCTGTTTCAGTATACAAAAGGTCTTAAGTAATAGTTGAAAAAAAATGCAAGTAATTAAATTGTTATTTTTGTCAAGTAATAGATAAGTGGGTTGGGTTAGATTAGGTACCTATTAGAAACAAATGTAACTAAGCGTCTAAGCATCATTTTAGATATTAGAAAATAACAATAAATCACCTGAGCCTTTTCTTATATCTACTAAAAAAAAATAAAAATGACGACTATTGATAAATTATTTGATACTATACAGAGTGACGCATATTAGACATATAAGTATACCGCATTTTACTCGACGTGGCCACTTAGGAACAATTTAAAAAAATATAAAGTAGCACATTAAATTTAAAAAGGTACATTTGCTATTGGTAGATTTTATGTTCTAAGCAGAACAATTTTATTAATTTATTGATTTTATAAAGATGTGTAGTTTTTGTGTGTGTAGGTATCTGTGTGAGTACGCAATTAGTATAGTCAATAAAATAGGTACTTCGATCTTCAACTACCTATATAAAAGTTTATAAAATCTTCAATTTGTATAGTTAAAATTTGTAAATTAAATACAATATTCCTTAAAGATAGTTCATACTAAAACTGGAATTAGAAAATCTAAAAATGTACAATTACGATTACTTTTTATAAACATTTGAAATTCAAATTTTGTCAAAATTACATATTTAATGATGGGTAACGAAGTTAATTATTTAGTAGTAATTTAAAAACATAATAGGCAATATTAGTGGGGATTCAAATTTGCACGTAAATATTAAATTATGAATTTGACTAAACACATTGACATTTTCAAAATAGGTTCATAGTTTAATTTTAAGATATAATCTATTTATACTATGAACCTAGGTATTCACTGTTTACAAGGTGGTATTAACTTTAAAAACTAATAATAATATTATAATATAATATATTGATATAAATATAATAATTAAATATGAATAATATAATAAATAAAATGTTTTCGGCAAAAATTATCAACTTACGATAACACTTATAGTAAAATGAATTATTTTAATAGAGTTAACAAAAAACATCATGAAGTAAATTTAATACCGTAATTTAGACCGACATACCGTCACCATTTAAAATTGTTTTTCTAATACGATTATGATTTATCACTAAATTAAAATTTAACACATCCATCACAGTAGTTCACTCGACACCAACGTCACCAACCATACAGCAGTCTAGCAGATTAATAAGATTAGATCCATCTTTTTTTTTAAAAAAATACAAATTAATAAATCAAATCTTAAGTTTTTAGATTTTTTAATCCTTAAATTTTTCCATATTTATTTAATTAATATTTTATTTTGGATTATATAAAATAAAATAGAACTATCTGTTAGGTATTTATTTGGTAGAGACCTATTTAACGACTAAAATAAAGCCCATTTAAATCATCTGCTTTTATATTTTACTAAAATTATTCTTAACATTTAATATTTCTTGTTTTTAGATTATTTCTACATTATAATTTTTGAATGGACAAATTAAAATAGATGAATATACCAGTTAATTGTATAATTATTTCAAGAAACAGGTTCTGAAAATTTTGAAATTTAAGGAAACTCACATGATAATTATATATACAGGATCACATATATATAACAATATGCATTTATCATCGCAATATTAAAATTTAAATTAAATCCAGTGGCGGATCCAAGGGGATAAAAGGGTAAATACCCCCTCCTTAAGCTTAGGTTAGGTCATCGAGTATTACTCTATGGGTTAGGTTACCCACTACCCAAAAGAATTACCTACGATAAACCAATGATACATTTCTGGATCCGCCACTGATTAAATTAAAGACCCATGTACAGTGTATACGTTAATACTTTTACATAATAGTACACAATAGACATCGCTTATTATACTCACTTTGACTAAAAAAATTGAGTCGATTAACCGAATGAGTCAATAAGACGAAAGATCCAAGAATAAAAGATATGTTGTTAATAGATGATATACATTAAAATTAAAATATAATTTGGCTAGGTGTTTATAAATATTTATCATGATATAGGTATTTATTTTAAATTTTATACATGAATAAGTATGTTTTGTAATTCATAAAAGTGAAAAATCATAATAATTGATAACGATAAAAAATAATAAAAAACATTTAGCAGTACCTATATGACTACGTAATAAAGGTACGTGTTTGGCACACTGTTAAAAATAATAAACAAAATTATAATAGTGATGATTACAATTTTGTTTTGGTCACTTATATGCTCGCATATTTTACTATGATTATAACACAGGAATAAAATAAATTATGATTGTATCGATCGTAAGAATAATAATATATCCTGTAGGTATACGGAGTTTACCACACCAATAACACATAAGTACTTTTAATACCTATCTACAACATCCATTTCCCACATGAGTGATGTTTTATTATTTAATTTGTACTTGTAACAGTTGTAACCTATAAAAAGAAAATATTACCACAAAATAATATATTGCATTATTTGCATTATACAATCGCATATGTTCAAATTAACATATCATTATAATCGCAAAAAAAACATTTATCTAAATTAATAAAATACATTTTTCATAATTTATTTTTTATAAAATGATGACTGCGTGATGGGTCAATACCTGCAACATTGCAAATTAAGTTAATTATTATCGATTTTGTGTCACGAACGTATTTTATTAAATATTGTCTAGTGATTGAAGTATAATTAATGCAACAAAATAGATCACTACCTATATTAAATTAGATCAAAGCACATTTTAACTTTTATATACTATACTATACTATGTTATATTAATATATCATAGTCCATAGTACATTAATACTTATCTAATCGATAATTATATATATATATATTATTAATTAGTAAACCATATCATGTATTTATACAGTACCTACTATTTATGTTTGTAGTTATCGCATAAACTTATAAAAATATTAATCTCAATAATAATATTACTTTATAATAATGTCTTGTAAATTTAAATACACAGTAAGTCCATATAGGTCATAGAAATTTCTATCAAATATTATTCGAGAATCATGTACAAACGTTATATTACGTGTGCAACAACTCTATAAAAAAAAAATAAGAAAATATTCTTGATTTCTTATCGATGTGTAATAGGCAATAGCGCAATCGATTATACCCGGGGTATAAATATTTTAAATTATCATAAAAAATATAATCCAAGTAATAATAATAGGTACGCCTAAGTCAAACAATACATTTATATAATTTTAATTATTGAAGGCTTTAAAAAAATCTTATAAATTATCATAATTTTATCAATTAAATTTTAATGGTTAACTAAACTAAATACCACAATTAGTATTTAATAACTAAAAGCTGAATTTCACCAATAATATTATTTTTCCATGTTTTTAACAAATATGTATCATGACGGCTGTGATGCAATTTATTTTTCCATTAACGACGACTATCGTTGTATATTATTATTATTATGTATATATTTTGTATAGCTTTCACGATTATCTATGAATTGCACAGAACTATTTCATATAACATAGGTTTCTATATTGCATAAACGTTAAAATCATTAGCTATTAAACTTTTTTTGGAGAAAACGTCCTTAGATAAAAATGGGAACCGTATACTTTTTTTCTTTTAGGTGGAAAATTGCTGTCGATATTATATTTTAGTGGAAGTTTAATAATGACCTATGAAATTCGATGTCAGCATTAATAAAAAAGTAATTTTATTGGATTTTTATTATAATACACCATGAATAATATTTAATCCAAAATAATATTTAATTATTTTAGACATATTAGGCGCTGTCTCACGCGGTAAAGTAGGTCCGAAAATACATCTAGGTACCTCTAAATTCAAAAACGTCTAAAACCGTAGATATACGTACAATTGCCTATCTAACATAACGTCATTACTCATTACAATATAAGAAAGTTATAATTTGCATTAAAATTGTAATTGTAAATTTCCTTTTATCACCAATATTTGTTTCTATCTAATGAGATATTAACTACGTTTCCTTTAAAACAATTAATTAAAAAGTACTATAAAATTATGAAAAACACTTATTAATAATATATGTTAATAAAATAATTTTTATGGAATTTTAAAATATAATTATAAATACAATATACATAATATTACATTTTAATGTATATTACTTATTTAACTTTATTTTTGATTTATTAAGAGAATTTAACAACGTTGCATAAAATGTTATGTTATATTAGTGTTTTGTATTGAAGAAACTTTTTATTTGATTTTTCAAAATACTGTATTTTCTACAATACTATAACTCACAACTTTTTCTTATCATCATTAACTTTATTGCTTAATTATTCTTAACATATAATTTTATAAAAACTAATTTATAAACAGTTGTAATATTATATTATTTTTCAATTAAACAAAGTATTTTAAATAAGCTTACTGCAGCGATTCTCAACATTTTAACTTCCGAGTACCGCCTACACATTTAGAAAATATTCACGTACCATTTAATTTAGAAAACTCTATTTTTTTCATTTTGCTTAAAAAAATTTATAGATTATTAAAATTTATTAAACAAAAGTAAAATTAAGCATGTATAATTTGTTAAAACATAAATCGACCAAGCATTACAACATTATAGAGATTATCGTTTATCTAAATTTCTATCTTTAACGTGAGTAAAACCGACCATTTTGTTTAGTAATCAAATAAACGAAATAATATTTTATGTATATAATAATATTTTATTTTATGATAAATATTTATTTTTCATTCAAGTACCACCTTTGAGCTTTCTGCGTACCACTAGTGGTACGCGTACCATAGGTTGAGAAACCCTGACTTACTGTATTACATCTTAAAGTGGTATCGAAATGGTTTTGATGGAAACATGTTACGTGATCAATGGTATCTCATTTAGTGTAAACCATAAAGTAGGTATATTGGTGGATAAGGAAAAGGTACACTTTTGATGTTAACTTATGCCCATATAAGGCTATTAAGTAGTATGAAAAAGGTACAATACCGAACACTAACACGACAGTACAATATTAGGTACTTGACGGGCGGCGGCGTAGGTATCTCGAAACACAATATATACACAAATAAAAATGAGATTAGAATCATATGACAAAAAATGAGTGATATTTTACTGCTATCGGATCGACTGCGTGATCTGCACAATGTCATAACCATATCACTAATTTATCACGACACGCGCATCTTCTGTAAATACGAAATTCGATAGTGCGCAAAACGGTATGTCAATTATATGGTTTATATTTACGTGCGGTGCCAAGTATCGTAGGTATATAAAACCGAGAACGCGCCCAAATATAAACTTACACCGCCAAATATACTCGTCCTAGTTGCATCGCAAGAAAAAAATGTATATCGAAAGGATTTCAGTCGTTTTGATAGTGACAATAACTGTTTTGAATACGGTACGTTTGATTTTCACGATATAACACGATTTTTTGTTCACGTTGGTGTTAAGTGGGTAACGTATATATATATATATTATATAATATTGTTATTTTTCATCATAACATTTTATGTGTTACTGTGTGATCGTCGAACAAAAACGACGAGTGATCGAAATTATTGAGATATCGCATAAGCCAATAAAACTTACTTTTTTACAGGTTCACTGTACGCCCACATGGAACACTGTTACGATTGCGCCTAGACCCAAGTCGTCGATTTCGACTTTGCCCGCCTCGAGTGAACACGTGGCGCTGAGTGAAGAATTGTTGGACGTCCTAAAAAAATACCATCCATCGTTACCGGGCACGGGTTCGCAAACACCGGTAACAGGGACCACATCGATGTCGCCACCTTTGGTTTCAGATCGGATTTCGATTATGCATTTTCCAGCGGTGCCCGGTTCAATCAACGCAGATCAATCGTCTCAATTGTCGTCCAATCCTGTCGCCACTCCAAATCCAATAGTCCCGGATCTGCTACACCAGCGACCTACAGACCTACAGATGTCCGAACGTGGTTACAACCAAATGGTCGAACCTCCGTTATCGCACGCGCTTCTGCAATCGAAAGGACCCGCCGGAAACCCGCTTCCGGTTTCCATATTACCGACGATCTCAGATTCACAATCATCACCCACCCTTGTGCCACCAGCATCGTCTCATTCTCCTGACCCAGCCCTGCTGAAAGAACCCATCAGTGTCAGTTTGCCATCCAAGTTTAATCAAGAGCTGACAAACCTATTGACCGATTTACGGATGACCCCCGTTACACTTCAAGAACCGGGTAAAAATCAAATCCTTGCACCCGGTCAGACTACTCATTCTACGGAAACTCTTCAACTCCTCTCTTCCGGATCATCTACCTCGTTGCAGCCCTCTAAAATCCCGCGACCTATTCTCGGGCTGAATCAAACACCGTTAGACTATTTATTAAGTTCGTCATCCCCGATGCAACAATTCAATTATACAAATCGTCAACCGTCACCAACCGTTAAACCACGTCCAAACTTAGAGTTTGTAAAATATTTGCTGACTCTACCTCGATATCAACAAGCTTTAAACGAATTAATTGCAGCTCAATCTTCAATTCAAACGTAAAATAAACGAATGTGTTAAACATAAATAATTATTATGTACAATAATTATAATATTATTTAATCATTGTAAATTATCTTATTTATTTATTTAATAGTTAATAGTCCAACTCTATGCAGGCTATCTTTGAACCTACGTATTTTTTTTCTATATTTAGCTACTTTATAATATGCTATATATCGCATAGCTTATTATATCATCAAATGATGTAAATTTTACTTTATATTACGTTTGGTGTAAAATATGTGAGATGTAATACGATAAATATAATGATAGATAATAATACGACCTAGTTTTTTTATACACAAATGTTATTTACTGGAATAGTGAACCAGTGAAATACAACCTGGGTACAATTTGTACCTACATCTATAAACGGTAAATTGAAAATAACAAATAAATACCTAATTGAAAACGCACGTCCATACAATGAGCAGCATTAGAAAAAATATTTTTAAAAACAACTTACCCGAGAATATTATTTATCTTCATTAAGGTAAATAAATATTAAACAATATTCAAAATTATATATAAACAGCATATTATATATTTTATAACATACCACATTAAATTTAATTTTATAAATTAAACAAAAATTGCAGAAAATAAGAACTTTTTTTATTATTACAACATCAATTATTTAAATTTATGTTGAGTTTTTATAATTAATGTTATTTATTTGATAATCCTAAAGTAAATATTATTATTATTATTATTTTTTTTTGTTTTGTCGTTGAAATCAGAAAAAACAAAATAAATATTGTGAATTAAACAAATGATAAAAAATCTGTATATATTAAATATTTCAATATTTACAGTATATATATTATAATATACACAAAATATAAAACTTAATAACTCTACAACTATAAATAATATGATTATATCAAAAACATTGCCAAAAAATTAGGTCTCGACAATGATTTATTAATTATCTATCCAAAACACTGTATTATCCGTTGTATTAGATATATTATCATGAGCATTTTTAGATATTACATTATTGCGTTAATAAAAAAAAAATAATTGTGATATTATAATACGCCGGAAAATCTTTACCTAGCGGTGCAAACGATGAGGGGATAGGGGAAACGAAGTACCTTTATATATCATAATAAATAATCGATAAACCTTGTACGCTTATTTCGTTTTAGTTAATTAAATCAATAATCGTTATCGGTAATATTGATAAAATACATTTTATAAGTATCGTTATCCTTTGGTTATATGCAAATGCCGTACTTACTTTTTAAATTAATATTGGTTTTATAATAGTTGGACAAAATATACAAAAATAAAGAACAGCCTACCAGGCTGATCATAAATAAAAAAAATACATTAGCTATACTTTTCTTTCACAGCTAATGGGAACTATAGGTAATTATTTATATTTATATGGATAATTTATTATCAATATTTATAAATGTTCATTGGTACGACGTACCCAGAAGAAGAAAAGTATTTGGAATTATATACATTTCCATTGTAATTTTTTTTTTTGTTTAGGTGACCTAACACTCAATACAAAATCAAAATTTTACGGATTGGCAACAACACTACGTAATTCCAGTTTCAAACCTATTCAGTAAAAGTTAAGATTTTTTTGTTTTACGGAATAAAAGCATAAACATTCAAAATTAGTTATGAATTTGGCACGAAGTTTCTTCCCTCGATAAATTAAAATGAACGTCGATCATATATTTCCAGCTCTGACCTAAAAATAATTAATGCTTTCAAAATTTTTGCAAAAATGCTATTAATATATTCATATAATTTTAATCTTTAGCACTTTGTGCTGCAGGTACTCAGATCCCTTTTTTGTGCAGGAATATGATGCGAGGAAAAAAAATTTGCGTCCTCGTCCACTCTAAAGAAAATTTTTACAGCGCAATGTTGATAATATAAAGTCATAATGCATAACCTACTGTTGTTTAAGTATCAAATAAAACTTACAATTTGTTAAAAATTAATGATTTTTTTTATACAATTAAAAATGTCTTATTGACCGAATTTCAAATCGACGTTCTACGACCTGCAGCACTGGGCTTTTGAACCAGGTAACGGCGCGTGTACAATTTTATTATTATACCTAATTTCTTCAACACATGATAGGTATCTATTTTCATTTTTCAAGACCATTTTTATTCAAAACGAAATTTCAAACACACCAACTGGCGTTTACAATTTAATTGTTCGCGGAAAAAACGAATTCTCCGGAGTCAAACTTCCCGCGTGACGTCTGCGATGGCTCCTGCGCCTGCTACAGGCTGATCAAGCGAAGCGGCCATACGGTTCCGCGTATCCGCGTCGTAGACGCTGTCCACGGTCAGCGTATAAGTCGGCGATCCTAACCGCGTCTGTCCGACCACCGTGGCGTCGGTGTTCAGCGGCAGCGGATCGTTGACGTAACCGTGTCCGATGCCGTCCACGCAGAACACCGGAAACGGCACGGTCGCCGCGAACCGCCGGAACACCAATGCGATCAGGCGTTCGTCCGACGTGTCGCTGAACGAACCGAACACGACGGCCACGGCACCTCGGAACACGCCGGCGAGCTTCATGTGGTCGAGGCTTCGTTCCAACGAGTACGGTTGGACGTGAACGTCCTCCAAAAACACGATCTTGCCGTCGCCCCGGAAGTCGAACGCCGTGCCCAGCGTGTTCTCGACCAGCGTCATGTTGCCGCCCGCCACCCTGCCCCGAAGCGACAGCTCGTCCGGCCGCCGGTCGACGGCCACCACCGGCCGCAGCTCGTATCGGACGCCGTCCGATCGGCCGGTCACCAAGGCCACCAGCGCGTCCACCGACTGTTGAGCCACCACGCGGTCGGCGATCATCTCCAACATGGTACCGTGCACCGTCCGCCACCCGTACACCCTCTGCAGGTACACGTGCAGCGCGGTCGCGTCGCTGTAGCCGACCAGCGTTTTCCGGGCGTCCCGGATCTTCTGCTTCCGGTCCGCCGGCAACGCCTCCAAGTACGGTATCAGCCGGGACGCGCCCTCGCCGCCGCGCGCGCACCACACCACCGTGCTCACGTCGTCCGTCAGCGCGTCCACCAGGTCGTCCGCGCGGTGTTGGTCGGTGTTCGCGTAGAACGGGTCGGCGCCGGGCCGGTACATCGAGTGGTCGACGTGCGCCGACATGCCCGCGTCCCACAAGAATCTGCTGAACGCCTCCAGGTTCGACGGTTTGCCCATGGACGACGGCGCGATCACGCGCACCCGCACGGCTGTCGTCCCGCGGCCGTCCCCGCCGACATCGACTGCTGCAATGCTCATATTCCACGTTATTACACTTAATAATATCGTCTGCAGCACCGGTGAAATAATACGATTTAGGGTCGATTTCACCAACACTGTTAATCAGAGTTTTCGGATTTCACCAAACACGGTTAAACGTAACCGCTGCGTAGTCACGAATAACAACTAACCGACCAATTTTGGCCGATTAGCGTTATTAATCACGGTTAGAAGTTAGAAGTTATCAGTTGTTTGTTATTATTTTGTTTTTTTTTTCTAATGTTTTTGATAAGCACAAAAAAATCGTTTTATTTTTTTAATTGAAATAAAACTCGGAGATCGAAATAATCAGATGTGTTGTAGTGCCTGCAGTTATAATTTCATATTCAATGCATCGTGTCAGGCAGCGAATTATGAATATTATTGCTTTTGAAGATGACGATGACGAAAGTGACGAAAACGAGTTCGTCTAACGATATTCTTCGCAATCCGTCGTTCTAGATGGATTCGAGAGAGGGACGAAATTGAAAAATAATGTCACTGTTATTACATTATCGTAGGTCACAACTATTTGACTCCTCTAATCACGGTTAGTAGGATTATTCACAGTTACCATAATACGCATATTGCGCCGCCGGCAAGGCAGAACTGTGGCGGCACGCCCGAGACGAGCACGGCGCCCATCCAGACCTGTCGTGCCACGTGCCTGGCTGCGGGAGGCGTTTCTTCGCGGCGGCCATGAGCGCCGACCACCGAGCCCACCACGGGACGCGGCCGATCGACGTCCCGCGGACCAGGGTGGCAGCCGCCGTTGACGTGCGAACTGTGCGGCCGACTGTAGTCAGCCCGTCCACCTATGACAAGCACGTGAACGCGGCGCACCCCGCCCGGGCCGCCACTTGCGGCGTGTGTCACTCGTACAAGGGCGACGTGCGGTCGCTCGTCGACCACGTGCGGCGCTGGCACGCCTCCGAGATCGCGACTACTGCTGCAGCCGGGTCGGCGACCCGCAGATACGACCGAAGCGAGACGGCAGGAGTATACGGTGCACCGTGTGCGGCAAGCGATACGGCAACAACCGCAACATGCGCGCTCACAGTTGGTGCACGGCCTCGTCGACGACTTTGTCCCGGCGCAACCACCGCTGCGTGCAGTGACATCCGGTGCGCCCGCGGGCGCGCGCTGTGCATCACGGCCGCAGCATTCGTCGTTCGTCGCCGCATCCAGTGACACCCGGTGCGCCGCGCCGCGCTGTGCATCACTTCGGCCGCAGCATTCGTCGTTCGTCGCCGCATCCAGTGACACCCGGTGCGCCCGCTGTGCATCATTTCGGTCGCAGCATTCGTCGTTCGTCGCCGTATGCAGTGACACCCGGTGCGCCCGCGGCCGCGCGCGCTGTGCATCACTTCGGCCGCAGCATTCGTCATTCGCCGCCGCATCCAGAGACACCCGGTGCGCCCGCGGCGCGCGCTGCGTCACTTCGCCGCAGCATTCGTCGTTCGCCTCCGCAGAAGGTGCACTGCCCGGTCGACGCATAACGTTATAATAATAATATTATGTTACTTCGGATGTTCCATGCATAAATCACCAATTTCAGCCCTTATAACGTACAGTACGTCAGTACCGTCTACGCGCCCGTTGCCGTACCGTAATTTTTCTGTACGTCTGTATGTTTCTGGGTTTACAATGTTTATATTATAATATACTTTATATTTTGTCTATGCGTGTGTATACTTTTATTATAAGTCCATATTGCATGACACTCGTTGTTTGATTACGTTTTGCGCAAGCGTTGTTATACTTGTACATGTAGATATATATCGTTTTGGACTAATTAAGTAGTGCGTGTATTACACATACGTCATGTAGTTACGATTGCATCGATCCTATGACAGACACGGATTCACAATTATTTTCGTCTCTTGCGACGAGATGTAATAATAGAAGAATGATCGCATACAGAATTTATAGAATTAGTTTAGACGAGAGGCATGACTGACTAAACGCTTCTCTGTTCATTTATCCTGTTAAAATCGTAACATTATATATGCATTATTCTACTTAAATGTTTATTAAGTTTTGTTGATAAGTCGATTAATTGTAAACATAAATTGTTTTTATTTTAGGTTGTTTGACCTCGCATTGTGATAACAGTAATAATGTACCTATCTTAAACAATGCGCACTATTATTACATCACTAGGTATATAGTACTGAACAGTAGTAGTTCTTAGGGTATAATAGTATTAGTACAACTGACTAAAACTTATACATGTGTTTGACCCGCCGTCGATAAGCGATTGTCAACAAAATCTTTTACAAAAGCGGTTTCCTATGGGCTATGATAATGGTTCATCTGTAATCTGTATGACTGTATGAGTATATTGTGTTGTATAGTGTATACTCGTACATATATTTTCACTATATATATATATATATATATATATAGTTTTGACACATCGAAAATGATAGCTAAACGTTGAATAATACGATTCGGTTGCAATGTATAAATATGAACAGTCGGGCTTTTCTCATGTTAATTTACATAATACCTATCATTATATTATGATCCATCGTATTTTTTTTTCTGAATATATAAACTCGTGAATTATTTTCTACGTAATAGCGA